>NW_006921890.1:2010116-2024803 GCF_000298275.1 Orycteropus afer afer
AAATGCGTTAGGCACTGTCCCACCAGAGTTCCTTAATTTGTGTCTGGCAAACCCAGAATAAATATGACTTTAGAAAGGTAGAAATATGTTATTGTTGTTATCTTGTTATTATGTGCTGTCGAGTCAGGCCCGACGCATGATGACCCCTCCTTGGGTTTCAAGGCAGAATCACTAGGGAAATAGATTGCCCAAACTTCCTTCCAAGGAGTGGCTGGTGGGTTTGAGTTGAGTGAGAAAAGAAGAACTATGTTTTCATACTGTGTACTTTCTAGGGTTTGGACAATATAAAGAACAATAACAACTTAGAGGCAAAGTGAGGAGGTGATGGAATGTGGAAACAGCTCCCATGTTTCTTGTTAATGCATTTTGCCCTGTGATAGCATGTGACCCATGACAGGCTGTCAGTAATTTCATCTGATGAATGTTGACCTCACTCCAGGACTCATGTACTCCACTGAGGGGACCATTCACACAACACTCACTAGAAGTTCTCCATTTAACCAGGTGACAGAACTCCTGCAGTCAAATATATAGCATCAAAAAATAAAATCAATACCCATCAAGTGGGCTTTTCCTCAATGCCAGGCTGTATTATTAAAAAAGAAAAAAAGTTGCCAGCTAGTTGTAGATTCTGGCTCATGGCAACCCCATGTGTCAGAGTGGGGCTGTTTTCCACAGGGTTTCCAGTGGCTCATTTTTCAGAAGTAGTCACCAGGCTGCCCTTCCAAGGAACCTCTGGGTAAACTTAACCCCCTCCCTTTGGATTAGCAGCTAAGTATGCTCAGTTTGCATCACCAAGGGATTCTAGTCTACCCCATGTTTCCTTACTCTAGCTGTTTAATACCCCATGATTCATGCCTAAATCCTGTAGTTGTTGTTCCTAGGGGCCGTTAAGTCCCAAATGCCATTCCTAATTACTTCATTCATTCATTCGACACACATTTATACAGAAGCTACTATATTCTAGGTTCTATTCAAGGTACTAGGATTACAGAAGTGAATATGTACACATTGAGTTAAACTACCAAAGAGGAGATTCCAAGACATGGTGACTCCACGTGTTTCAGAGTAGAGCTGCTCTTCCATATGGTTTGAATGGTCTCATTTTTCAGAGGCAGATCACCAGGCTTTTCTTCCGAGGTGCGTCTGGGTGCATTCAAACCAGCAGTGCTTCATTTAGTGGCTTCATTCCACGCTTACCAATTTGTGTCATACACTGCACATACTGGGTTATCTTTCCCAATGACATACTGCCATTTTAACAGTTATTTCTTGGTTGTTTTACTTGATGATCTTTTTATTGGGTTCTCTAAAATACAGAATTCCTTTGTCTCATTTACTGTTCATGTTTCTTGTTAAGTCTTTTTCTCTGAACAAGAACCTTACTATGTCAGGTTTTCCCTTTCCTGTTTCTACAGTCTCCCATTGGCTGCTTTTCCTCTATAAATATACATTCACATGATGCGTCTTTTTAAAAAGAAACATCTTCTTCCTACCATCCTTCTTCAGCTTCTGGCTCTATATTTGTGCTCTTGTACTTCCCACCCTAGCAGTTTCTAGAATGTTTGGAATTGACTCTTGGTACCTGCTTTCTCAATGCCTGTTTTATGTTTCAACCCCTTCTGGTCCATCAAGTCATCTGCCTTCGTACCACCACTGAAATTGCTCCAAGTTGCCACACAGGAGAGTCCCACTCTCTGTGCTACCCAGGGAGGTCTCTTCTTCTGTAATGATCCAACCCAGTAGAAATGTGTTTCTTGGTCATTTAACCATCCTAGAAGGTGTCAGGTAAGCAGTCAGCTCTTCTCCATGTGGACATTCAGGAACCGAGACTCCTCTCTGAACCTTGTGGCTCTACCATGCTATTATTAGGTGCTGTCGAGTCGTCTCCAATTCATAGTGACCCCATGCACAGCAGAACGAAGCACTGCCTGGTCCTGTGCCAGCCCTGCAGTTCCTGCTGTACTTGAGCCCATCGCCACAGCCACTGTGTCAATCCATCTCGTCAAGGGTCTTCCCCTCTTTTGTTGTCCTTACCAAGCATGACATCCTTCTCCAGAGAATGGTCTCTTCTGACAACATGATCAAAGTCGGTGAGACAAAGTCTGGCCATTCTCGCTTCCAAGGAGCATTCTGGCTGCACAGATTTGTTATTCATTCAGCAGTCCATGGTACTCTCAGCATTCTTTGCCAGCACCACAACTCAAAAGCATCAATTCTCCTTTGGTCTTCCTTATTCTACCATGCAACCCACTATACCCGGAAACAGCACACACCCATCACCTCAATCTCCATTGGCCAGATCTCCATCACATAACCTTACAAACTGCAAGGAATGTTGGGACACATAGTCCAGGAAAAAGAAGGAAATATATTTGAGAAACCAGCTCCCAGTCCCTGCCATGTCCTCCTTCATTCAAGAGTTTCCCCAGGTGTCTCTGTCACTGTTCTCGCCTGGCTTTCCTCCTACCTTGAAAATGATACTTTTTATCTTTTTTGCTGACTCATGCCCTTCCCTGAAGCATCTTTGCTTTTCAGTCTATACATACCCCCTACTAAGGCTGGTCTTACCTACATCCATGGTTGTATATAGGTGTGAATGCCAGTGGGATCCCAATATATTTCTTGATCTGGTCTTTACTCCTAACTCTAAGCTCACAAATCTACCTACATAACATCTCCACTTGGATAGCACAAAAATTCCAGGCCTCATGTCTGACACTTTTGATATTTTCCCCAAATCCATTTTTCCACTGCTGTCCCCCATTTAAAAAAATAGCATGCCATGCACCTTATTTTTTTTCTCAGAAATCTAGGAATCCCTCCGTCTTCTTTATTCCCACCATATTTGTCTCCAAGTCCTGTTCTATTTCCTAAATGTCTCTCAAAAGCAACCAGTCCTGCCATCCTTACTTACATCACCCTGACAAAGACCACCATCAGCTGTCTCTGGAACTAGTGCAATTGCTGCCTGAGTTTTGTGGACCCAACTCCACCATCTCCAATCTGTATTCCATTAAGCGTTCAGAATATTTCCTTATAAATAAATTGAAATCTGACCTTGTTAGTGTCCTGATTAAAACTCTTCAGTAGCTTCTAGTTTTTCTCCAGATAAAGTCCTACCCACCCACCTCTCCAAGCTCATCTCCAGCCACTCTCACCCTCAGTCACTTTGCTTGAGCCTCCTGGGCCTCCTTGTTCTTCCTTACAGACACCAATCTGTGTCCACCTCAAAGCCTATAGGGTGTTCAACAGTGTCCCCAACATCCCACTGATACCTGTAAACATGATTTTACTCAGAAGCAGGGTCTTTGCAGATGTAATCACATTAAGATGAGGTCATACTAGATTAGGGCAGCACTAATCCAATGACTGGTATCCTTATGAGAAGAGAGAAATTTGGGCACAGACATACAGGAGAAGTCCAGGTAAAGATGGAGGAAGAGATTGGAGTGAGCCAAGGAATGATAAGGATTTTCCACAGCCACCAGAAGCTAGGAAGAGGCAAGGAAGGGTTCTGCCCTAGAGCCTTCTGAGAGAGAATGGCCTCCCTGACACCTTGATTTTACACAGAACACTGAGGGAGAAATTTCTGTTGTTCCAAGTCACCTCGTGTGTGGTAGTTCATGAAGGTTACTCTGCACAGGTTACTCTGAGGTGTCTTTACTTGTCTAGCAGCCTGAGGACACGAAGACAAAGCTTGGGCATGGGGTCAGGTTCATTCCTCAGCCAGGAATCCCTTCCCTTCTCTTCCCCAAGCCCGGCTATTACTATCTCAGCTTAACCACTGCTTCTTCGACTCCTAGACAAGTAAAGACACCTCAGAGTAACCTGTGCAGAGTAACCTTCGTGGCCCTTTGCACAAATATGTCAATATGGCTATTGATGTGTGTTGGTCATTTGTTAAAGATCTATGTCCATTCCATTCTCTTGCCTGTCTCTCACATTCTCCTCTCCCTCCTGCCTAGCCCAATGCTGGGTACTTGATGAAATGTGTGTGAAACAAAGCATCAATGCAGCTCCCTAGCACACTCAATGGCTCTGCTTCATTTCCTTTGTCTGAGCATTTGAAGTAGGATGGAACGTGGAAAGCACCAAATTGGAACCCAGGGTGAGCTCTGAAATCACTGAGTTACATAAGATTATATATGTTCCATAGCTGACATTTCAAATGTCAGAATGACTGCAGTATTAGAAGCCAGATAGTTGGATTTCTAAACCTGGAAACTGGACGTTGTTTCGTTTCATCCCAAATTTAACTTTGCAGCATTAATTGGAACACAAAGGACATTGTTAAAGATAAGTCAAGTCACATCTTTGTTTTAGAGCCTCAAACATGAAGCCAGGGTATTAAGAAAACAGATTTGGTCTTACTTCAATTTCCTAAATGTTTTTTCTGCATTGAGTTGGCACCAGTTAACTCCTGGCAGTTAAAAATTGTATACTTTCTGCGAAAAAATTGTGTGTGCGTGTGTGTGTATTTCCAGTTTGTCAGGTATTCTTGGTGATACTGGTTCCTTAGAATTGAGCTAATGGCAGTAAATTGGATTCCTGAAACAGATTTATACAGTCTTTGCTTTGAAAAGACAGTTCTTTGGGAGATCCTTATGTATGCTGTACCTTTAAGTATCCAAATCCATTTAATTAAATTTCATTAGAAGCATTGAAGCTGAAACAAACTAATGAAAGCAAGTGGAATGTCAGGTGGTATTTATTCCTGCATTAAACTGCAAACACTCCCTTTTGGCCCTTAAAATTTCTTTTAAATGTTTAACTCTAATAACTTTTGAAATTGTTGATGGAATTCGTTTTAATGGATCTGTAACCAACAGTTTACCTTAACAATAGATGGAAGCTTGTTTAATTGCAGCAAAGAGGAGCCAAAGGTGTCATTTATATGCAGAGGCTGGCTTGTTCTTCAGTCACATACTGGGCATCAGAATATTCTATTTCCATTTTTCTATAGATGCCTTTTATTGAAATAAAGAGGGTACATGCAGAATGACCACTAATTTGACATCCTTTCTTTCTCTCTCTGCTTAATGTGATTATATCAATAGGTTCTTTCCATTTAAAATATCACTGGAAGCACAATCCTAAATAATTGTGTTTTCCAGAAGAAAGCATTAAGTCTTATGTGCTAACCATTTTTGGGGAATGGTGACAGTTCATTTGAGAGATTGGATCCTGATGCAGAAGTCTTGTTGTTGAATGTAAGTAATGGGCTGCAAGTGTTCTAGGTTGAAGGAATGGATGAGCTGGGATTCTTAAGTGCCCAAAGGATTTCACCACACTTTTTTTTATAACTCCAACCACTCAAAGCAAATTAGAATTGACAAGCTTTATGGGCTCTAGAGCCTTCAAGGACAGCTAACACCAAGAATGTGAATTTGTTTCTTCAGCACCAATTGGTCTCTTTATGCCTACTGAGAAATCCTGCTTCGAGGCAAAATACATCTTACCAGGGGAAGAAAGTTGCAGCAAAGCTATTGAAAAAACAGGCCAGGAAATGGGGAAAAAATAAAGCTATGCATAGGCTCAGGGTGTCCTGGTATATATTGTGGGTTACAACTTATATCCCCAGTGTAAATAAGCAATCATTCTGTATTTTCAAGGATAATTAGTTATGGAAGCTTTGCCTGAGTTAGAGATGCCTCCTCGTAAGAAAAAATTTGCTGAGTCTAAATTCTAAGTCTAGAAGACAGAACTGCCAAAGCGAGGTTTGGAAACAGAATTTGAAATGGGACCATCGACATTTAATCTCTCATCATGGCCGTGGATATTAGGGATGGCACTTTCCACCCTCTTATGGTTCAGTCTCTAGGGGCTTTGTTCTAGAAGCAGAGGCCAGAGACACCAGGATAAGTAACAACATCCATTCCACCTCCTGAAGCACATTAAAGGACATTGTCCTCACCCCTGTGTTCTCTGTGTAATCACCACGGTCCTCCACACCTCGCTTGTCACCAGCCCACAAGCTATTTGGTCTTCCTTCCCCCTAACCCTCCAGCCTCTACACTGTCAGTTGTCGGTCACTGCTGAGTGACTCGGACTCATGACAAAGAGCAGATGTTGCCCAGTGTCATGTCCTCACAGTCACCGGCTCATTGTGGCTCTTCTGCCAGCCCATGTCACTGAGGATCTCCCAAACCCTTCTTGGCCCTCTGCTTCCGCAAATAGGGTGTCTTCCTCTACCGAGCGATCCCACCTGATAACCTGTCCAAGCCAGTGAGTCTGAAAATGATCTGTTGTGATCCATAGAGTTCCACTGGCTCCTTTTCAGAAGTATGTCCCCAAGTCTTTCTTCCCCATCTGTCTTAGTCTGGAAGCTCTGCTGAAACCTGTCCACCATGGGTGACCCTGCTGGCATTCAAAATATTGGTGCCATAGCTTCCAGCATCGTAGCAACACACAAGATACCACAGGTTTGCAATCTGACAGATGGGTGGTGGCTTTCTTGTGGAGCCACTTTCTCTCCCGGATGGCATTCCCTCCTGCTCCCTCCAACAGACTCCTTCTCCTCCCTTTCTCTGATCCAGCACAGCCAGCCTCGGGCAGAGGGGAGATGCTTCACTGCCAATGACAGTCTTCTGTCTGGCAGTCGGGGAAGGGGAGGACTGACCCTCTGTGCTGCATCCCAGCTCAGCTCAGCACCCCTTGCTGACATGCACAGCACCCTGCTGGAGTGGGGAACTGTCACCTGTGTCCCCTGCGCAGTAATGATCCACCAAGGGGCCCATCCAGAAACCAGCCCCTTCAGTCCAGGTGGCACATCCAGCAATGGCTGTGGCCCCTGTGCCCAACCCAGAAGAAACTGAAGCAGATCTAATGAGAAATGTGATGTCCTGCCTCTTCTCTTACTCTGTTCCTGGTTCTCCTAGGATTCCGCCTTTGGGGAGAACTGAGCGTCTTTGCTGCGGGCAGGTGTTTATGTTTTCTGAGGCACAAGATACAAGAAGCAATAGAGACGAGGGGTGGGAGCACCCCGAGAGACATGGGTGGAATGGGGCCAATCCAGGGGCAGATGTACAGGTATAATGAATGCTTGGAAACTATCGACAAGCTGGGATACAGAGGAAGAAATTGCATACTCCTCACATTGAAACCTGAGCAGCTGAGATAGATCACCAGTTACCATGGAGCAGGGATCCTGTAGGCTGTTCTTTTTCTTTGGATGGCATTTTACCTAAACTAATATCGCCCTTAGCCCAGCTGCAAGTGTATCATAAAAAAACAGAAATACCAACAGCAGAAGATGATTCTGAGGAGGTTGCTTTCAGCGAAAATGAAAGCAGCGTAAGGGTCTGATCATCTTCATTTGTTACACAGAACAAGAGAATAAGAGTGTAGAGCCTAGCTGCAGAACCTCTGCAATTGATTATCATGCTGTTTATAATAAGGAGCTCTGGTGGCACAGTGCCTAAGGCATCTGACTGCTGACCAGAAGGTTGGCGGTTCAAACCCACCAACCACTCCACGGAAGGAACATAGAGAAAGATTTACTGCCTCGGAAAACCGGGGGGGGGGGGGGTTCCTATGAGTAGGAATTGACTTGATGGCAGTGAGTTTGGTTTTTGTTTTTTTGTAGGACTCTCTTAAGCCATGGAATTCAACAAGCATTTATTAGGCACCTTCTGTGTTCCAGGTGCTATGCCATGTCCTAGGGCTTCAGAAGTAAGCAAGATGCTATCCCTGCCTTCCTGCTGAGAAGACAGACATGATTGCAAAGGACCATTACAATCATTTGAGTCAATTTCAACCCATGGTGACTCCATTGTGTAGACTAGGGCTACCCCATAGGGTTTTCAAAGCTGTGACCTTTTGTCACCAGGCCTGTCTCCTGAGGCGCCTCTGGATAGATATTCAAACTGCCCAACTTTGGGATAGTAGTTGAGCGCTTAACCATTTGTGCCACCCAAGGACTCTGTGAAAGAATACTGTGATATCGTGGGGGAAGAAAGTGCCGTTCATCACAAACATCCCTCCCAGAGCTCAGAGCATAACACACTTAGGAGCAGTGATGTAATGAGCCCATGTGGACCTAGCTGAGCAGGATGAGATAGCGTTTGGCAGGTAGAAAGAGGAAGCGCTGTGCTGTCTGATCACAGGTGTGGGAGTGTGAAATTGAATCACACAGCCAGTGGATGTTGGGTAATCAGGTGTGATTGGAGTTCCAGGACTGGGGCTCCGTGCTGCCCGTGGAGCCTATTTTTGTTCCTATGGAAGTCAGCCTTAAAAATGCCTTATCTGACGTTCCCAAATGGAGTAGAAGACTTAGCACTTTAAAAATGTATTTGTGTGTCCCCGTGAGTCACTGCCACCTATGCAAAGAAACTCCAAGCCACTGGTTTGCAGCCTCGCCTATTCATTAGCATCACCTGGGAGCTTTCGAAATTATTGAGGCCAAGGCCTTTCCATAGATACAATGGAATTGATTCTGACTCCCAGTGACTCCATTATGTCAACACGCAACTGCACTTCATAGGGTTTTCAGTGGTTGGTTTTTCAGAAATAAATCACCAGGCCTTTCTTCTGATGCACCTCAGGGTGGACTCTAACCCCCAACGTTTCACTGAGCAGCTGAGCACATAACTGTCTGCACCTCTCAAGGATTCTGCTCAGACCTACCCAGAACCATTTAAACAGAACCTCAGGCAGTAGGACCAGGTATTGCTATTTCCAAAGCTCCCCAAGCTGATCACGTTACCTTGAATTTCTGGCAAAGAAGCTGAGACACAGTTTGCCAAGAATTATGATACTGGGAGAGACCATCTTAATTCCTCCTCCGTCTACAGAGACACCGAAGCCAGTCAGCAAGCACACGTGGTCAGAATTTGGTGGAAGCGGGGTGGAGGCTCTGCAACCCGCTCCAGCTGGCCTGTGCACTGAAGCCTAAAAACGCATGCCCTGACCTGAATGAGCTGCTGTGGGACAAGTGCAGGTTATGCAAAAAGTAACATTTCCGCAAGAATAAGTTTGTGTACCAACTCATAAGTTTATTTGCAATTCATGAATTGGGAAGTGTCTGGTCTGGAAGTCAGACAAGAACTTCAAAGAGTGTTGCAAAGAGGGGGAGTTTTTATAGGCACACACACACAGGAAAAAGAAAGCTTTCCTGGGGAAAGTTCTGATTAGCTGCTGAGCATTTCCTTTCCTTATTTGGGATAAAGGGGAAACTTTGAACTAGGGGGAAGCAGAGCAGGCAAGCTCTGATTGGCTAGCTTAGGCTTCCTTTCCCAGAATAGTGGAACATTAGCAACAAATAGAAACCTAGTTCCATTTTAGTTTGCTGGTGTAGGGTTTAGCCTGAGAGACTCCTTTTTCAACCTAACAAGATTGATTTGATAATTACACTAACTTGGAGTAGACCAGTCTGAAACCCACTTTGTCCCTTCATCAGACTTCTGTTCACGGAAGTCTCTCCAGTAATGCATTCTTCTTGAACATGTTTAATGGGAGCCCAACATTATAAAATGGAAGTTGTTAGAAATTCCAGTCCCTGGAAGGTGCAAACTGTTACAGCACTCAGCCACTGACTGAAAGGTTGTTGGTTTGAACCCACCCCACAGTGCCTTGGAAGACGGCCCTGGCAATCTGAAAGGTCACAGTGTTGAAAGCCCTAGGGAGCAGTTCTACTCTGAACACGTGGGGTCTCCATGAGTCAGAATCGACTCAACAGCAACTAACATCACCAACAACAAAATATTTAAGGGTTTGATGTGTGGACAGACCTAGATCAGTGCTTGCAAGGCTATGAAGAACAATATGACCTTGACTTTCTCACTTGGGCCATTGAAAAAGGCAGTACTGAGGACAGTAGCTTTGGGGAATAGTACAGGTTCATAAAGAAATGTGTCTGAAACTTTAATGCTGAAGCTGGAACTAGTGGAAGGACAGTAAAAGTGTAAGATAAAGAAAATCAGATTATTCCTGGTGGCAATTGAAAGTTCAGTGACTTTGAACTCCTCCAGTCTCTTGGATGTCTACCTTTTTCTACTCGCAACAGTTTAACAACCTCCAGCTTTAAGTTTAATGTGTTAAAAATAAAAACCAATTTGAGCCACAGATATCATATCACAGTTTTGACAGCTTGGCTGGGTCTCGCGCTGAAGGGCATGCTTCTGGACCATTCTGTGAGGTGAAAGAGAGACATTAAAAGTGTCCCTTATCGTTGATATTGAGGATTAACTGTCCTTCCGTGGTAACACTGGCTATTCTTCATTCTCTCTTTTTCTTCCCTGAGCTGTCTTATCTAACCCCTGCAAGCCTTAGGGATGAAGTGCAAAGAGGAACTATGGGTTAGCACACCATATAATAGAGTTCAGGAAAAGGCCTCTGGCCAACAGTGAGATAAAATTTAAACAGAAAAAAAAAAATGGTGATCAAAGATGCAAATCATGATTTAAAAAAGACTGACTAAGTTGTCTTGTATTTGTGTAAACCTTGCAAGCCTGTCTAGCGGGAAGTGATGGTTCA
Source organism: Orycteropus afer afer (assembly GCF_000298275.1). Lineage (NCBI taxonomy): Eukaryota > Metazoa > Chordata > Mammalia > Tubulidentata > Orycteropodidae > Orycteropus > Orycteropus afer. The sequence goes on from NW_006921890.1 coordinate 2,020,593, forward strand.
GGAGTAGAATTCCCACCTTCCGTGTGTGAGACTTGAGTTCAGTTCCCAGCCAACGCCCCTCAAGTATACCAGCTCCCATCTGTCGGCGGACACTTCCTGTTGCTATGATGTTAAACAGGTTTCAGTGGAGCCATCAGACTAAGACAGGAGCATAAGTGGTGCAGTAGTTAAGGATTTGGCTGCTAACCGACCTACCCAGACCCAGCAGTTCATAATCACCAGCCAGTCATCAGGAGAAAGATGTAGCAGTCTGCTTCCTTAAATATTGCTGCTGTTGTTAGATGCTGTCGAGTCAGTTTCAACTCATAGTGACCCTGTGTACAAAAGAATAAAACACCGCCTCCTCCTCCATCATCTGCACAATTGTTGCCTTGTGTGAGCCCATCATCAGAGTCATTGTGTCAATCCATCTCACTGAGGGTCTTCCCCATTTTTGCTGACTTTACCGAACATGCTATTCTTCTCCAGGGACTGGTCCCTTCTGACAACATGACTGAAATGTGAGAGATGAAGTCTGGTCATTCTAGTTTCTAAGGAGCGTTCTGGCTATACTTCCTCCCAGAGAGATATGTCCATTTATTCTGGTTATTTAATGCCACTCTGATAGGTTGTTATCGTTGTTATATGCCGTGGAGTCAGATCCTACTCATAGTGACCCCTTCTTGGGTTTCCAAGGTGGTATCACTATGGAAGTAGATTGCCCAACCTTCCTTCCAAGGAGTGGTTGATGGGTTTGAACTGCCAGCCTCTGGTAAGCAGTCAAGTGCCTTAGGCACTATACTACCAAAGCTCCTGATAGGAATATACCACAAATGGGATAGCTTGAACAAACAGGAGTTTATTCTCTTACAATTTTGGAGGCTTGAAGTTCAAGTTCAAAGTGCCAGGCTCCAGTGGCTGGGTGAAAGCCCCTCAACTGTGGACTTCAGCTCTGTCTCCTGCTCCCGGCCCACTGGAGCTAAGGCGTCTCTTAACTCAGACAGCTGCTGGCTGCTGAGGCTGACATTCCCAAGGTCAGCAAGTGAGAAGGCACATTCCCGATGTTACCTAACCACACAGCAGGCCATTAATTCAAGTCCACTGAAAGTCCCAAGATTGGCAGAGTAACATGGCAGGCTGCTGAACAGCAACTTGAATACGTGCAGGGTTCAAGCATGCCAAAAGGCTAAAGACCATTCCCAAAGCTGCTGCTTAAATATGGGAAGCAGACCACGTCCCTAAAGCAGCCACTCACCTGCTTGTGGTAGATCCCACCATGGTGTTGACTGCCAGTCTCATCATGGGGAATAATTACCACCAGCTGCCCAGCCATTCAACCAGGCCCACATAACTTCTAGCGATCCATGGTTGTTGTTGTTATATGCCGTTGAGTCGGCCCCGACTCATAGCGACCCCTCCTTGGGTTTCCGAGGCGATATCACTACAGAAGTAGAATTGCCTTCCGAGGAGTGGCTGGTGGGTTTGAACCGCAGCCTTCTAGTTAGCAGTCAAGTGCCTTAGGCACTATGCTACCATGATACATTCCTTATTTTCACCGACACCACAATTAAAACACGTGTGCTCTTCTATGTGCTTCCTCTTTCACTGTCCAGCTCTCACATGCATATGAGGAGATTGAAAATACTATGGCTTGGGTAAAGGACACCTGAGTCTTCAAAGTGACATCTTTGCCTTAAACACTTTAAAGAGATCTTTTACAGCAGATTTGCCCAATGCAATACATCCTTTGATTTCTTAAGCATTGATTGTGCATCCAAGTAGAATGAAATTCTTAACTTCAATCTTTTCTCCATTTATCATGATATTGCTTATTGCTCCATTTGTCAGGACTTTTGTTTTCTTTATGTTGAGGTGTAATCCATATTGAAGACTGTAATCTTTAAGCTTCATCAGTAAGTGCTTCAAGATCTGTCTTGAAGTACAATGCTGTCAGTGATAGAATAATATCCATACATCTACAAGGAAGACCCATTAATACAACTATTATTCAAATTTATACACCAACCACAAAAGCCAAAGATGAGGAAATTGAAGATTTTTTTATCAACTTCTGCAATCTGAAATTGACCGAACATGCAATCAAGTTGTGTTGCTTATCACTGGTGACTGGAATGCAAAAGTTGGAAACAAAGAAGAATCACCAGTTGTTGGAAAATTTGGCCTTGGTGACAGAAATAATGCTGAGATCGCATGATAGAATTTTGCAAGACCAATGATTTATTCATTGCAAATACCTTTTTTCAACAACACAAATACACCTATACACGTGGACTTAACCAGATTGAGTACACAGGAATCAGATTGACTGCATCTGTGGCAAGATGAGATGGAAAAGCTCAGTATCTTCAGCTAAAACCAGGCCAAGAGCTGATTGTGGTACAGACCATCAACTGCTCATATGCAAATTCAACTTGAAGTTGAAGACAATTAAAACAAGTCCAGGAGAGCCAAAATATGACCTTGAATACATCCCTCCTGAATTTAGAGATGATCTAAAGAATAGATTTGATGCATTGAATACCAGTGACCGAAAAACAGAAGAATTGTGGGATGATATCAAGACCATCATCCATGAAGAAAGCGAGAGATCATTAAAAAGATAAGAAAGAAACAAAAGACCAAAACGGATGTCAGAGGAGACTCTGAAACTTGCCCTTGAGCGAAGCATAGCTAAAGCAAATGGAAGAAATGACAAGATAAAAGAGCTGAACAGAAGATACCAAAGAGCAACTTGAGCAGACAAACCCAATTGCTTTAATGAAATGTGCAAAGACCTGGAGTTAGAAAACCAAAAGGGAAGAACATGCTCAGCATTTCTCAAGCTGAAAGAACTGAGGAAAAAATGTTTGCCTCGAGTTGCAATATTGAAAGATTCTATGGGCAAAATACTGAATGATGCAGAAAGCATCAAAAGAAGATGGAATTAATACACAGAGTCACTGTACCAAAAAGAACTGGTCAATTTTCATCCATTTCAGGAGGTGGCATATGTTCAAGAACCAATGGTACTGCAGGAAGAAGTCAAAGCTGCATTGAAAGAATTGGCAAAGAACAAGCCTCCAGGAATTGATGGAATACCCATTGAGATGTTTCAACAAATTGATGCCCCATTGGAGGCACTCACTTGGTTATGCCCAGAGATTTGGAAGGCAGCTACTGGCCAACTGACTGGAAGAGATCCATATTTGTACCCATTCCAAAGAAAGATGATCCCACAGAATGTGGAAATTATCAAACAATATCATTAATATCACACGCAAGTAAAATCTTACTGAAGAGAATTCAAAAACGGTTGCAGCAGTATATTGACAGAGAAGTTCCAGAAATACAAGCTGGTTTTAGAAGAGGATGTGGAACGAGGGATATCATTGCTGATGCCAGATGGATCTTGGCTCAAAGCAAAGAATACCAGAAAGATATTTACTTGTGTTTTATTAACTATGCAAAAACATTTGATAGTGTGGATCATGACAAGTTGTGGATAACATTGAGAAGAATGGGAATTCTGGAACACTTCATTGTACTCATGAGGAACCTGTACATAGACCAGGAGGCTGTCGTTGGAACAGAACAAGGGGACACTGCATGGTTTAAAATCAAGAAGGGAGTGCGACAGGGTTGTATCCTTTCACCATACTTATTCAATCTATATGCTGAGAAAATAATCTGAGAAGCTGGACTGTGTGAAGAAGAACATGGCATCAAGATTGGAGGAAGAATCATTAACAACGTGTGATATGCTGACGACACAAGTTTGCTTGCTGAAAGTGAGGATGACTTGAAATACTGAGTGATGAAGATTTAAGAATACAGTCTGCAGTATGGATTACACCTTAACCTAAAGAAAATAAAAATCTTCACAACTGCACCTGTAAGCAGCATTACAATAAATGGAGAAAAAATTGAAATTGTCAAAGACTTCACATTGCTTGGTTCACATTGGTCAATTGGTTCTAATTGACACCAGTGAAAGCAGCAGTCAGGACATCAGATGACATATGTTGTTGTTGTTGTTATGTGCCGTTGAGTCGAATCAACCCATAGCGACCCCTCCTTGGGTTTCCGAGGCAGTATCACTACGGAAGTAGATTGCCCAACCTTCCTTCCAAGGAGTGGTTGATGGGTTTGAACCGCCAGCCTTCTGGTTAGCAGTCAAGTGCCTTAGGCACTATGCTACCAGAGCTCCTACATATAGCACTGGGCAAATTGGC
>NW_006921890.1:2024918-2036926 GCF_000298275.1 Orycteropus afer afer
GCCTAAGGCACTTGACTGCTAACCAGAAGGCTGGCAGTTCAAACCCACCAGCCACTCCTCGGAAGGAAGGTTGGGCAATCTACTTCTGTAGTGATACTGCATTGGCCATCCAAGGAGGGGTCACTATGAGTCAGGGCCAACTCGATGGCACATAACAACAACAACATATGCATGTGAAAGCTGGACAATGAATAAGGAGGACAGAAGAAGAGTTGATGCTTTAGAGTTGTGGTGTTGGTAAAGAATGCTGAAGGTACCATGGACTGCTAAAAGAACTAACAGGTCTGTCCTGGAGGAAGTGTAGCCAGAATTCTCCTTGGAGGTGAGAATGGCCAGACTTCGTCTCACATAGTTTTGTCATATTGTCAGAAGGGACCATTCCCTGGAAAAGGATGTCGTGCTTGATAAGGTGGAGGGTCGATGAAAGAGGGGAAGGCCCTCAACGAGATGGATTGACATGGTGGCAGCGGCAATGGGCTCATGTATAGCAAGGATCATGGAGCTGGCTTAGGACTGGGCGGTGTTTCATTCTGCTGTACATAGGGTCACTATGGGTTGCAGGTGACTCGATGGCACCTAACAACAACAAGTGCTTCAAGTCATCTTCACTTTCATCAAACAAGGTTATCATCTGCATGCCACAGGCTGCTAGTGAGTTTTCCTCCAATCCTGATGCCATGTTCTTTTTCATAGAGTCCAGCTTCTCGGATTATTTGCCCAGTGTACAGAATGAAAGGACACAACCCTGATGCACACCTTTCCTGATATTAAACCATTCAGCATCCCCTTTTCTGTTTGAATGACTGCCTCTTGGTCTATGTACAGGCTCCTCAGGAGCACAGTTAACTATTCTGGAATTCCCATTCTTCCCATTCCATAAAGATTACAGCCTTGGAAATGCTAAGGGGAAGTTGTTTTTTGTCCTTTAGGTTCACTAGGAATCAGAATCAGCTCAACAGCAATTGTTTTTTTTCTCCCCCAGACTAAGATGGCTAGGAAGAAAGACCTGGTGGGTTACTTCTGAAAAATCAGCCAATAAAAGCCCTGTGAATCACAACTGTCTGACTCTATTGTGTACAGGGTTGGAATGAGTCTGAGCTGACATGGGGGCCACTAACAAGAACAACATTCAAGCCTCTCTGAGTGCCAACCAGAAGTGAATGAGTCATAAATGGACGGTAGCTGGGTGGATAACAAGCACCTCTCTGGCTAGTTGTACAGATGTTACTTTGGCTTAGCAATAATTGTAATTGACTCCAAAGAAAGCTTTTGTTCAATAGAAAACCCAAAACTTCAATGAAACAAAAGACCTAGAGGGGCATAAAGTTCATCACCAAGGTTATTATTCAGTATAAATAAGTTTTTAATGAGTATTGAATGATCTATACCCTCAGCCTGGTCTACTTTGAGCTAGGCTTTTGAGTTCAGTGTTAGGCTGTTTTCTGTGACATTTGGGAATATGCATACTCAGAACTGAAATGTTACATCCCTTCCAGGCATGGTTGAACTTAGCAGTGCTGTAGTTCTGCGTCCTGGTCACTGCAGTTTTTGCTATCTGTCAATGAATTTGAAAGGGAAATGGAAAGGGAGAATGATCTGGGTCTCTTCTCCTCCCTGAACCTCCAGGGTTCCCAAGCTGTAAGCAAGAGCCGTAATTGGGTTTCTGCTTGGTACCAGTTCTTTTTTCTTTTTCTTTTTTTTTTAATTTTTATTGTGATGTGGGTGAAAGTTTACAGAGCAAATTCACTTTCCATACAGCAGTTCACATACACTTTGTCTCATGACATTGACTACAATTTACCACAATGCAATGGCTCCCCTCCCACTTCTTCCCAATAGTTACCTCTTCCCTGTGTCCTTCCCTCCCATGTACTCCTGCCCCTGAGCTGTCTCCCTGTGCATACACAGCCCTTCTATCTCCCATGATAGTTCTCTTCAAGAAGTGTATCTACCTAATGTAAATGTTCACCTCATATGCCTGTCTTTTGTTTGGCTGGAAGCCACAGGAGTGGCTTCAATTCCAGACATGAAGGGCAGCTAGAGGCCATAGTCTCAGTAGTTCCACCAGCCTCCATCAGACCAGCAAACCTGGTCACTTTTCTTTCTTTCTTTTTTATTATAATTTGGAGTTTTGTTCCACATTGTTCTCCCACTCTATCCAGGATCTCTTACATAGATCCCCCTCAGAGTGGTTGACAGTTGTAGCCGGGCACCATCTAGTTCTTCTGGTCTCATAGTCATATAGGCTGAGGATTGCATGGTGAAACAGTCCCTTGGACTAATTGTTTCCACACATTTTTGGTTTTCTTCATTCTTATTTACTCTGGATGAAGAAAGATCCATCATTGCATCTAGGTGGCCACTTGCAAGCTTTTAGAATCCTGGTGACTACTTGCCAAAGTAGGATGTGGAACAATGTTTTTATGTAGTATGTTATGCCAATTGAGCTTGATGTCCCCTGCAACCATGGTCCTGAGCCCACAGGTCCAACTACTCACTCCTCTGGGTAACTGGCTGGGGCCAAGAAGTGACTACAACCTTATCCATCGTCAGCTCTCTATATACCTGGAAATTCTTACAGAATACACAAATACACTTGTAGAAACATTGTCTGCCAATCCTATACATGGTCATGGGCATACTGCCATCTGTGTAGACATACCTAATTGTTCAGCCTGTTCACCCATCTATCCGCCCGTAGATCAATGTTTGCCATCACTGACAACACAGTACTGTATGTGCAAAAGGGTTCATCTTTGTGGTCTGTACCTCCCATTCACCTGGCTGTGTCTTCCTCTTCCTCAGTGCCACCATGTAGATCACTCACATTTGGTATATTTCCCTTCTCTTTGTCCAAATCAATACGTGTGCCTACTTATCTAACAGGGTTTCCTTTCCTCCCTTCCCTTCCTACCTCTGGTAACCAACAAAGAAAATGTCCTTCCATATAGAAACATTTCCTAGACTTTTTACAATAATAGACTAATACAGTATTTGTCCTGTGATTGACTTATTTCACTCAGCATAATGTCTTCCAAATCCACCCACATTATGTGGTGTTTTGCAGATTCTAGGTTATTCTTTAGGGTTGTATAGTATTCCATTGTGTATATGTACCATAGTTTGGTTATCCATTCTTCTGTTGATGGGCACCTATGTTGCTTCCATCTTTTGGCTATTGTAAATAGTGCTGTGATGAACATGGGTGTGCATGTATCTGTTCTTGTCCTAGCTCTCAATTCTTTAGGATATATATCTATTGATGGAATGGCTGGGTCAAATAGTATTCTAATTCCAGCTTTTTAAGGAGTCGCCATACTGGTTTCCACAGTGGTTGTATCATTTGACAGTCCCACCAGCAATAGTATATGAGAGTCCTGATCTCTCCACATCCTTGCCAGCATTTGTTATTTTCTGTGTTGTTGAATTTTGCGACTAGTGCTGGGCAAGATGGTTTCTCATTGTTGTTTTGATTTGCAGCTCTCTAATGGCTAATGATCGTGAACATTTCTTCATGTGTTTATTGGCTGCCTGCATGTCCTCTTTGGTGAAGTGTCTATTCATGTCTTCTGCCCAGTTTTTAACTGGATTATTTTGTTGTTGTTGATGAGGTGTTGGAATTTTCTATAAATTTTAGAGATAAGTCCCTTGTCAGATATGTCATTGCCAATTTTTTTTTTCCCCCAAGCTGCAGCTTCTCTTTTTTACTCTTTTGGAGAAGTATTTGGAAGCACATAAAAATTTAATTTTTAGAAGGTCCCATTCATATAGTTTACCTTCTGCTCTTTGTGCATTTTGGGTTATACTTGATAATCTATTTATGCCATATATTAAAACAAACCAAAAACCCAAACTCACTGCCATTGAGTTCTTTCTGACTCATAGCGACCCCTCCTTGGGTTTTAAATGCTGTATCTCTACAGAAGTAGATTGACCAACCTTCCTTCCAAGGAGTGGCTGGTCGGTTTGAACTGCCAGCGTCTGGTTAGCAGTCACATGCCTTAGGCACTACACCACCAGAGCTTTGCCCCTAGTTTTTCCTTGAAGAACTTTATAGTTTTAGGTTTCACATTTAAGTCTTAGTTACATCTGAAGTTAGTTTTTGTGTATGGTGTGAGGTACAGATCTTGTTTCATTTTTCTGCAAATGGATATCCAGTTTTGCCAGCACCATTTGTTAAATCTCTTCCCTTTTTAATGGATTTTGACCCTTTGTCAAAAATCAGCTGACCATAGGTCAATGGATCTATTTCGGAGTTCTTAATTCTGTTCCGTTGGTCTATGTGTCTGTCATTGGAGCAATTCCAGGCAGTTTTGACTACTGTGGCTGTATAGTAGGTTTTGAGATATGGCAGTGAGAGACCTCCTACTTTGTTGTTCTTCTTCAATAATGCTTTGCTTATCTGAGGTCTCTTTCCTTTCCATACTAAGTTCATGATTGTTTATTCCATATCCTTAAAGAATGTTGATGGGATCTGGATTGGGATTGTATGAATTGTTTTGGGGAGAATTGACATTTTCACAATGTTCAGTCTTCCAATCCATGAGCATGGTATGTTCTTCCACTTATGTAGATTTCTTATGGTTTCTTGAAGTAGTCTTTTGTAGATTTGTGTGTGTGTGTGTGTGTGTGCAGGTCTTTTGTGTCCTTGGTAAAATTTATTCCCAAGTTATTTTACTTTTTTTGGTAGCTATTGTAAATGATATTGATTTCCTTCATTCTTTTTCAGCAATCTCTTTGCTGGTGTAGAGGAATCCAACTGATTTTTGGATGTTGATCTTGCATCCTGCCACTATGATAAACCTCTCAGTTAGTTCCAGTATTTTTTTTTTTTTCCTGAGTTTCTTGAGTGTTCTATGTATAGGATCATCAGCAAATAGAAATAGTTTGACTTCTTCCTTACCAATTTGGATGCCTTTAATTTCCCTTTCTCACCTTATTATCCTGGCTAGAACTTCTAATCCAATGTTGAATAGAAGAGGCAATAGAGGGCGTTCTTGTCTGATTCCTGATCACAAGGGGAATGGTTTCAGTCTCTCTCCATTGACAATAATGTTGGCTGTTAGTTTTCCATAGATGACCTTTATTATGTTGCAGAATATCCCTTCTAATTCTATTTTGATGAGAGTTTTTATCAGCAATGAGTGTTAGATTTTATCAAATGTCTTTTCTGCATCAATTGATATGATCACGTGGTTCTTCTCCTTTGTTTTATTTATGTGGTGGATGATGTTGATTGTTTTTCTAATGTTGAACCATCCTTGCATAACTGATATGAACCCCCCACTTGGACATAATGAATTATTTTCTTGGTATGTTGTTGGAGTCTTTTGGTTAGGGTTTTGTTAAAGAATTTTGCATCTGTATTCATGAGGGATATTGATCTGTAGTTTTCCTTTTGAGTAATATCTTTGCCTGATTTTGTTATCAAGGTTATACTTGCTTCGTAAAATGAGTTAGGGAGGATTCCATCCTTTTCTGTGTTCTGGAATAGTTTGAATAGGATTGGTGCTGGTTCTCTGAAGGTTTGGTAGAATTCTCCAGTGAAACCATCTGGGCCAGGACTTTTTATGTTGGTAATTCTTTCATAACCTGTTGAATTTCTTCTTTTGTTATGGGTTTGTTCAAATTTTAGACCTTGGTCTGTGTTAGTTTAGGTAAGTAACGTGTTTCCAGAAATCTGTCCATTTTCTATATTTTCAAATTTGTTGGAGTCCAGTTCTTCATAGTATCCTGATTTTGTCCTTTTTATTTCAGTTGGTTCTGTTGTGATGTCACCTATTTTGTTTCTTATTTGTGATATTTGTATTCTCTCCCTCTTTTCCTTTGTTAAATTTGCCAGTAGTTTGTCAACTTTATTACTCTTTTCAAAAAACCAACTTCTAGTCTTACTAAAATTTTCTAATGTCTATCTATTTTCCATTTCATTTCTTTCTACTCTGATCTTTATTATTTCCTTTCTTCTGGTGACTGTAGCTTTTCTTGCTCTTCTTTACCTAATTGTTAGAGATGTTGGTCTAAGGTGATGATTTTGGCTCTGTTTTCTTTTTTGCTGTGTGCATTTATTGCTATAAATTGGCTTCTGATCACTGTTTTTGCTGTGTCCCAAAGATTTTGGTATATTGTGTTTTCACTCTCATTTGATTCAAGGAATTTTTTAATTTCATTTTTTATTTCTTCTCTTACCCAGTCTTTCTTATGGAGGGTGTCATTCAGTTTCCATGTGTTTGCTCTTTTTCCATTGATCTTCCTATTGTTGTTTTCTAATTTGATAGCATTTTGACCTGAGAAGATGCTTTGGAGTATTCCAATGTTTTTATATTTGTTAAAGCTTGCTTTATGGCATAATAGATGGCCTATCATGAAGAATGTTCTATGTGCACTGGAAAAGAATATATATCATGCTGTTGTTGGTAGATGATGTCAAGTGCTCTATAGAGATCTATAAGGTCAAGTTGGTGGATTGTATTGTTTAGTTCTTCTGTGTCTTTGTTGTATTTCTTTTCATTTGTTCTATCTTTTATTTAAAGTGGTGTATTAAAGTCTCCCACTATGACTGTGGAATCATCTATTTGCCTTTTCAACTCTTTTAAAGTCTGGTTTATGTATTTGGGGGCTTTTTCATTGGGTCCATAGATATTTCTTATTGTTATGTCCTCTTCTTCAATCCATCCTTTAATTATTATATAATGTCCTTCCTTGTCTCATATGGTGGTTTTTGTCTTAAAGTTAGTTTGATTAGAAATTAATATTGCCACTCCTCCTCTGTTTTGGTTGCCATTTGCTTGATATATCTTTTTCCAACCTTTGATTTTTAGTCCATTTTTGTCTGTGTCTCTAAGGTGTGTCTCTTGTAGACAGCATATTGATCGGTTATGTTTTCTGATCCAGTCTGCAACTGTCCATCTCTTGACTGGTGCATGTAATCTATTGACATTTAGTGTAATTACCTAAAAGTATGAATTTGTTGTTGTCATTTTATTGTTGTTATTTATTTATTTTTGGTGTTCCTGGTTTCTTTGTTCCATATGATTTTCTGTGCTGAGCTCATTTTTTCTTTATGAATCATGTTATCATTTCCTTAATTGCTACTGTTTTAGTACTTGCTGAATATTTATGCTTGTCTTCTTTTTCATTGTGATGTGAATGTTTATCGTTTTTCTTTGAGATTTCCCTGTGATTCATAATTTTCTTCCCAAATTTAGACCATTCTGTCTTGAAACTCTCTTGACTTCCTCACCATTTGGAAGTTCTGTAACTACACTATTTTTCCCCCCTCTTTTTTGTAGTTGTCCTCATTTGCAATTGATGTCTCTGGTTCCCAGTTTACAATCTTGTAAGGTTGTTTTACTTTGGATACTTCCATAACTGAGTTGGTCTCTGGGTTATGTCATTATGTATATTAATGGTCAGTTGTTCTTTGCTGTTATTGTTCAAAGGACTCCCTTTAGTGTCTCTTGTAAGGCTGGTCTGGTTTTAATAAGTTCCTTAATTTCTACTTATCTGGAAATCTCCTAATTTCACCATCATATTTGAGTGACAATTTTGGTGGGTATATAATTCTTAGTTGGAAATTTTTCTCTTTCTGGGTTTTATATGTACCACCCCATTGCCTTCTTGCCTGCATGATTTCTGCTGAGAAATCTGAACTTAGTCTTATTGGTTGCCCTTTGTAGGTAACTTCGTTTTTCCCATTCTGCTTTCTGGATTCTTTCTTTGTCTTTGGTTTTGGTGACTTTGATGATGATATGTCTTGGTGATTTTCTTTTGGGGTCTATCCTGTTTGAAGTTTGTTAGACTTCCTGAATGGATATATTCTCATTTTTCATATCAGGGAAGTTCTCTTCCAATCAATCTTGGACAATTTTCTCAGTGGTTTTCTTTTTCTCTTCCTGTTCTGGAATTCTGATTACATGTAGATTATTCATTTTGATGGTATCCCAAATGAATCTTAGTCTTTCTTCATTTTGTTTTCATCTTTTTTCTGATTGATCCCTTTCCAAAGACAATTTCAGGCATTTGTCTTCAATCTCATTATTTCTGTGTTCCACTGATTCAATTCTACCTCTTTGCCCTTTCAATGCATCACCTATTTCTGAAAATTTTGTATTTTAGTATCCGGATTTCTACCTATAGATTTTGTATCATTTCTAGTTCTTCATTTATTTTGTCATTTTGTTCTTGAATTTTCTTCCAAAATTGTTCTAGGGTTTTGTCTGTGTTTTCCTTAATTTTGTCAGTGTTTTCCTTGACCTGTCTCTCAATCCATTGAAGGTCCCCAAATGTAATTGTTTTGAATTCCTTATTAAGGAGTTGCAATGCTGCTTCTTTGTCAGGGATGTGTTGTGCATCTGTATCCTGGTTCCTGCTTTATCTTGCTTCTTTGTGTGGACTGTGATGCTCTGTTGCCTCTGAGATAATGTGATGCTTTTGTATTTATATTTCATTGGCGATTGTATGTTGGAGTGATTTGCCCAAGATTTTTGTTTTCTGTGTGTGTGTGTGTGTGTGTGTGTGTGTGTGTTCCTGGATGTATCTGAGTAAAGAGGGTACTGTGTTCCTCTATCTTTCTATCTGCTAGTTGGCAGCACTTATGCACTTACCATCTGTCTCCTAGTGGGTGTGATAGCGAATGAGAGTGGCTGTACAGATCTCTGTTAACTGTTTGCATAGAATAGGTAAGGGTAAGTCAGGCACTTATTGGTGTTCATGTATCATTGGCCAATTGGTACAGAAGGAAGTGGTGGTTCTTACTCAGTAAGTTGAGCTGCAAGTGGTACAGGTGTGGTTGGGTCATATTTTGGTCCTGGTTTTTAAGCTCCAAATTCTCAACTTCCATTCAAAGCTTCTGGCTCTATATAGAGTGATCTGACTAAAAATTGGCATTGTTAGTGCCTCTTACCACACTTCTCCTTCTGTCATCCTCATATGCTCATCCCATTGTCCACAAAGAAGATCACATTTCTGTCATGTGTTAGCATTTTCAGTATTGGGTCTTATAAAGAATTCAAAGGTGGTTTTTTTTTTTTTTTTTTTTTTGGTCCCTCTTTATAAGAACACCTTTGCAAGCAGATGTATTATTACCTCCACTTCTCTGACATTTTCAGAGCCATAAATACTCACATGGTCCCAGGATAATCTAGGCATCCAGAAATCTGATGTGCTGAGCAAAATACATTCCCCACCACCTGTATAAGGGAGAGGTACTGAGTAACCTGTTGGTAGCTAGCTAGGTGAAATGAAATGAGAGTTGTGCCCCATTTCTATCTGTATCTTTGGATCTTAGATGATATCAAGTACTAGCCAACCTTCTTCTTATAAAATACTTTGCTGTCCTTTACTTATTCATGTCAAATAATTAATGATACTCTGTATATCATTGAAGGAGAGCAGGGAATTTCCCTAGGTGGCTCAAGTGGTTAAGCACTCAGCTGCTAACTAAAAGGTTGGTGGTTTGAGTCCATCCACACATGCCTAGAAAAAAAGACCTGGCAAACTGCTTCCATGAAGCCAGGCACTGAAAACCCTATGGAGTACAGTTCTACTCTGACACATGAGCTTGCGGTGAGTTGGAGTTGACTAGATGGCAACTGGTTTTTGTTGTTGCTATTATTTTAATTCACAAAAGGAGCCAAAATTTTGATTAAAGCAGATTCCCGAGCCACTGCCTGGAACCCCAAAATGTATCTTCTAAAGTGAGGCAAACCTATAATGATCCGCATGCATTCTGTTATTTAGGATTTTTACTGTCAACAAAGCATTATCTTCAAGAGAAAGGCATTGCTACCACTTTCTTCAATTGTTTCTGTATACAAGTAACAGGAATATAGACTTGTGAACATTTTTCCATCCTGCACAGGCTTTGGGTATGACTGCTTCTCCTCTGTCCTCACCATCACCTACCAGATGATTTCAGGGAGGCCTACAGAATCCCTGGAGATATTCTCCTCCTGTTATTATGCTAGCCCCTCACCATGACAATCCCACCTTTCCCTGGCAAGGTATTTATACCTTATGTCTTTCATCCCTCATTACCCCACTCCCCACCAATTGCCCAGGCCACCTGGATTGTCCTTCCTCACCTAGATATACTGCCCACAGGCTCTGTACATCCTTTCATCCACCCTTCTATCCCACCCTTCTCCTACCCACCTCTCCCATTTCTTTTCACTCTAAACCCATAGTCTGCTGTCAGCAAAAGCTCCTCTATTTGTAACCTCTCTCTTTGAAAAAATGTTCTTGCCCCATCTAACACCAAGCTGTCCCCTGAGATCTCTGACCCATTCTATAGCCCTCTCAAGTGGTGGCTGTTTCTTGTCCCATCTCACCCTATTCCAGAGTCACTGGGCCAGGACCCAGGATTAGTGTCCTTCTTACTGCTCATTGCCATTTCCAGAAATTCTCTTCTTTCCTCCTCAAGAATTTTTTTAAAAATTCAGGCTTCTTTGAAGTACCCCCACTCCAAAAGTATCTGTCCCCTTTTGGATCTCTGATCCACTGACCGATGCATTGGTGGTTCAGTGGTGGAACTGTTGCCTCCCCGAAGGGGATCCAGATTTGATTCCCAGCCAGTGTTCCTCATGTGCAGCCACCACCTCTCTGTCAGTGGAGGTCTGTGTGTTGCTGGGATGCTGAACAGGTTTCAGTAGAACGTCCAGAGTGAGATGGCCTAGGAAGAAAGGCCTGTGGTCTACTTCCGCAACTCAGACAGTGAAAATCCTATGGAACACAACAGGTCATTCTCTGATCCACAACCAGCCATGAGCAGCAGTCTCTTCTTCATGGAATCACCATGACTTGAGGCTGACTTGAAGATAGCTAACAGCAACAGTCTCTTCCTTTATGCCTTCATCTTCCTTTCTACCTGGTTTAGACCCCATGAGCTTTCATGACATGCCCTGTCCCTGTCTGTCTCCAAGTTCCATGCCTGACCATACTCACCCACTTCCTCCTAGTCTACACTTGCAAAGAGCAGCTAAACATGGTTAGAACAAAAACACATGACCATGCTGATTAATCTCAGTTTATTGCCACACACTGCAATTAGTCCCTCTGGCCACCTACAACTTTGCCACTGTTAACTTGCTCAATACTTACCTAAAGAAACATTTTACACCTTCCCTTGGCCTTCTTCTCTCCTCTTTTTCCTCCTTCCCTGTTTTATTCCTTAGACTCCAACCTTCCTAACTCTCAGGTGATGACCTCACTTCTCATTTTCCCTGAGAAAAACATAAGAAACCTAATGATAATGACATCATCATCTTGTTACCACGTCTGCCGTGACTCCAGGTGTCTCTGTAGCCTGTCTGTTCTACCTCTGTTTCACTGGCCAGTGACCCCATTTTTCACTGAATCCTATCAAGAGTTCTTAAGAACTCTCCTCCTGCAATTTTTTCCTCTCTCCGTGATGTCTCAAATGTTTTCCTCCTCTATGTTGTTAGGTTATCTGTTGGGTGACATCGAGTCAGTGCCAACTCATAGCAACCATGGCATACAACAGAACAAAGCACTATCCAATCCTGTGTCATCCCTCCAATCTTTGTTATGTTTGCTATGTTTGATCCCATTGTTGCAGCTACTGTGTCAATCCATCTCATTGAAGATCTTTCCCCTTTTCACTGACCCTCTACTCTACCAAGCATGATGTCCTTTTCCAGGGACTAATCCCTCTTGAGAACATGTCCAAAGTATATGAGATGAAATCTCACCTTCCTTGCTTCTAAGGAGCATTCTGGCTGTATTTCCAGGACTGAATTTGTTCATTCTTCTAGCATCCATGTTGTTGTTGCTGTTAGGTTCTGTCAAGTCATCTCCAACTCATACCGACCTCATGTACAGCTGAACAAAACACTGCCTGGTCCTGTGCCAGCACCACAATCCTTGCTGTACCTGAGTCCATCGTTGCAGCCACTGTGTCAATCCATTTCATTGAGGGCCTTCACCTTTTTTGTTGTTCCTCCACTTTGTCAAGCATGATATCCTTCTCCAGGGAATGATCCCTTCTTACA
>NW_006921890.1:2037561-2057262 GCF_000298275.1 Orycteropus afer afer
TGATGCCACATTCCTCTTCATATAGTCCAGCTTCTCGGATAAGTTGTCCAACATACAGATTGAATAAGTATGGTGAAAGGATTCAACCCTGTTGCACTCCCTTCTTGATTTTAAACTATGCAGTGTCCCCTTGTTCTGTTTGAACGACAGCCTCTTGGTCTGTGTACGGTTCCTCATGAGTACAATGAAGTGTTCTGGAATTTCCATTCTTCTCAGTGTTATCCATAATTTGTTATGATCCACACATTGATGCTTTTGCATAGTCAATAAAACACAAGTAAACATCTTTCTAGTATTATTTGCTTTGAGCCAAGATCCATCTGACATCAGCAATGATATCCCTGGCATCCACAGTGTATTTCATATTCTTCACCAACACCATAATTCAAATGCATCACTTCTTCAAGTCATCCTTATTCATTGCCAACTTTCATACACATATGAGGTAATTAAAATTCAATTGCTTAGTTTAGGCAAACTTTAGTCCTCCAAGTCACATCTTTGCATCATTCAATACTTTGCCCATAGAATCCTTCAGGTTGCAACTCAAGGCTTAACTTTTTTCTTCAGTTCTTTCAGCTTGAGAAATGTGTGAGCATGTTCTTCCCTTTTGGTTTTCTAACTCCAGGTCTTTCCACATTTCATCATAATACTTATCAAGCCACACTTTGAAATTTCCTGTATAGCTCTTTCACTTAATTAATTCTTCCATTTACTTTAGCTACTCTACATTCAACAGCAAGTTTCAGAATCTCTTCTGACTTCCATTTTTGTCTTTTGTGTGCTGTCTTTTTAATGACCTTTTCCTTTCTTCATGGATGATATCCTTGATGTCATCCCACAACTCATCTGTTATTAGTGTTCAATAAATTAGATTTTTTCTTGAGATGGTATTTAAATGCAGATAGAATACACTAAAGGTTGTACTTTGGCTCTTGTAGACTTGTTTTAATTTTTTTCAGCTTCACCTTGAACTTGTATATGAGCAATTGATGGTCTGTTTCACAGTGAGACCCTGACCTTGTTCTGACTGATGATATTGAGCTTTTCCATTGCCTCTTTCCACAAATGTAATCAATTTGATTTTTGTGTATTCCATCTGGCGAAGTCCACATGTATAGTCATTGCTTATGCTGTGGAATGATCATCAGTATCATTTCTGTCACTAAGGTCATATTTTCCACCTACCCATCCTTCTTCTTTGTTTCCAACTTTCACATTTCAATCACCAGTCATTATCAATGTATCTTGATTAAATATTTGATCAGTTTCAGACTACAGACATTCGTAAAAATCTTCACGTTCTTCATCTTTGGCATTAGTGGTTGGTGTGTAAGTTTGAATAATAGTTGCATTAATTGGTTTTCCTTGAAGGTGTATGGCTATTGTCCTATCACTGACAGTGTTATACTTCAGGATAGATACTGAAATGTTCTTGTGAATAATGAATGCAACACCATTCCTCTTCAATTTGTCATTCCCAGTATAGTAGATTATATATGATTGTGTGATTCAAAATGGCCAATGCCAGTCCAATTCACCTCATTAATGCCTAGGATTTTGATTTTTATGCATTCTATTTCATTTTTGATGCTGCCAATTTTCCTAGATTCATACTTTATACATGCCACATTCCTATTCTTAATGGATGTGTGAAGCTGTTTCTTCTCATTTTGAGTAGTACCACATCCACAGATGAAGATCCACGTCATTTAGACCAGTTCTACTTTGAAGAAGCAGCTCTTCTCCAGTTGTATTTTGACTACCTTCCAGCCTGAGGGACTTATCTTCTGGCACTAAGGCCATATTTTCCACCTACCCATCCTTCTTCTTTGTTTCCAACTTTCACATTTCAATCACCAATAATTATTAATGTATCTTGATTAAATGTTTGATCGATTTCAGACTACAGACATTGGTAAAAATCAGACAGTGTTCCACTTCTATTCGTAAAATTTTCACTAGCCATTTTTCTCTCAAGTAGTTTGCCAGGTCCTCCTTCCTAGTCTCTCTTAGTCTAGAAACTCCGATGAAACTTGTCCACCGTGGTTGATCCTGCTGGTATTTGAAATATGGGTGCCATGGCTTCCAGCACCACAGCAACATGTAACCCATCACAGTACAGCAAACTGACAGATGGATGGTGATTCCTCTTCTACATCGCATCAAATCTCCCAACACGTTTGTTGTTGTTGTTGTTATATGCTGTCGAGTCAGACCCGATCATAGTGACCCCTCCTTGGGTTTCTGAGGCAGTACCACTACGGAAGTAGATTGCCTCATCTTCCTTCTGAGGAGTGGCTGGTGGGTTTGAACTGGCAGCCTTCTGGTTAGCAGTCAAATGCCTTAGGCACTACGCCACCAGAGCTCCCAAACAGTTAAGTGTTCAGCTACTAAAAGGTTAGTGATTCAAATCTACCAAGAGAATTTACTTCAAAAAAGTCACTGCCATTGAAAACCCTATGTTCAGTTCTATTCTGAAACACATGGGGTCTCCATGAGTCAGAACTGACTCAACAGCAACTAGTTTTGCTTTTTGGTTACTGTTGCACCATCGATCAGCATACAAATTGCTGCAGTGTCTCCCAGGTAACATATAACAAAGTATCTTCTGGTCGCTCACTCTTTCCAAGCTGCTGCCCCATTTAATACAACTTTGCTAAGGGCTATCTGTCCTCATCATTTCTCATCATTTGGATCCACTGTAGTTACACTTTACCTGCCATACCACAGAAAGAGCATTTGTCCCAATCTTGATGATATCCATGTTTCCAAACCCAGTGGTCAGTTTTCAGTCCTTATTTTATTCATATACCCCCTTTCTTCTTCTTTGTGCACCTCGTTTCTCTCTTGTCTGTTTCCCTCCAGGTCACTTTGTTCCTTCTCATGTCTTCTGAAGCTACTCCTTCTCGGTGTGACCTCTAGATATTGGAGCGTCCCAAGACTCTGTCATCTCCCTTCTGCTCTCCTTTATCCACATTCACTTAGAAGATTTCCATCCATGCTCTGTTTTGGATAATACCTATATGCTAACCTCCAAAATTTTCTCTCTAACCCTAACCTTGCCCCTGAGATCCTCATTCATAGATTTGAATTTGTTCTGCATCCTCTACTTTCATGTTTGATGGGCTTCTCTAACCCAATATACCCCAAACATTATGTTTTTCATTTGCTTACTGTTTGACTTCAGGCGACCTGTTAACTTTGGAAGGCTCAATTTTCTTATCTATAAAATGTGTACAATGAGAAGATCCAACTCCTGAGATGGCTGAAAGAATCTTATATACAGCCAGTGCTCAATTAGTGCTAGGTAATGTCTTCTAAGAGGACAATGGTGGTTCAGTGGCAGAGTTCTTGCCTTTGATGAGGACACCCAGGTTTGATTTCTGACCAGTGCACTTTAAACGCAGCCAACCACTCACCTGATTGGTTTCAGCAGAGCTTCTAGACTAAGATGGAGGAAGAAAGGGCTGTCAGTCTACTTCCAAAACTCAGCCAGATGAAAATGGAATGGATCACAGTGGTCCGATTGTGTTGTTCATAGGGTCCACCATGAATCAGGGGTCAACAAGATAGCAGCTAACAACAGCAACATATTCTAAAATAGTGTCCTTCTATTTTGGCTTTATTTTATTCTACTAATCAAATAAACCAGATATATGATGAAAATTAGATAAACAAACTGATACAAATATTCTAATGTGTTCTTATTTAAATACTGAAGTTTTTGATGTAATAACTTCCATCTATTTATGCTTCCAACCTTTTTTTGAGCACTGGGTCCCTTAAAAGTCTCAATAGCATTAGAAAAACAAACAGGTGAAAGAGCTGAAAATGGTTGTCTCTATTAACCAGGACTTGGGAGTGGGGCAGGTGTCTGCACTTCTTTATTATATCAGTGCTGTTTGACATACTACATTGATAGAAATAAAATGAATTAAAAAGAAAACTGACTGGGAGGAGATGCGGTGGCATGGTAATTGTGCTCTCTCTGGGGGTTGAGGTTTGTGGTCGTGTTTATTTCTTCTTTGTACTTTCTAAATACACAAAATGCTCCCAACTGTATCTGTATGGTTTTCATAATGAAATACAGTAAATGTGCCTTTAATATATGTACTGGATCTCAGAAGATAAGTGAGAGATTCGTAAGATGCATTCTTTCTGTGTTCTAAATCGGAATGCAGAATTCTCAGAACAAACCACAGCCCGTACCTGTTGGTGTGAGGACTTGGCGACAGTCACTCCAGGGGTCCAGAGATGGGTGGGATGGGCATTTGGGGGCAGAGAAGGAGGTTCGAAGCAATGTGAAAAAGAGAAATGGTATGGGAGGATGCTGCTCACTTTCTGCCGGCTCACAGGTTGGTCCTAGGAATAGAGTCAACAGTTTTGGAAGAGCGCTGGGAGTTTGCAAAGGGGGCCGATAGAACTGGAGCCAGTGAGGCACAGGATAGACAGTTTCAGGGTCATCTGGCATTCAAAACATCACCTTTTCATTTAAATAAAAGCATCTGGCCAAAGCAAATTTGCAAAGAGAACATTCAGTCAGCATTTGGGAACAAAAGCTGCACTAAAAGCTGCCCGCCCTGTTAGGCTGTTTGGCACAGGAGGTGTGTCTTAACCCACACCTGCCTCTGTTCACCTTGGCAATGGTGCCGGGCTCTGTGATCCCTTTTGACATACTGCCAAATGTTTTGCAAATTCAAATGCTTGCAACTTCAGAATGTCAGGAGGTGAAAAATGGGCCTGCCTTCCCCACTTACCAGGGGTGCTGTCTTTTGCAGGATGGATGGTCACAATATCACTTTGTCGCTTCATCTTCCACCATCGAGCGGGATCGGCAAAGGCCCTACTCCTCCTCCCGCACGCCCTCCATCTCCCCGGTGCGCGTGTCTCCCAATAACCGCTCAGGTAAGAGGATGTGGGGGTGGTCAGGCCCCTAGCCCGGGCTCACAGTCCCAGCCCCTTACCTGACCCCACAGAGAAGAGGGGTCCCAAGCCAGACGTTGGCTGGAAATATGAAATGAGTCTGCTTTCCTGTTATTGCAGTGGTGATTTTGTATCACATGTACAGAGTCTCAAGGAGTCCTGGTGGCCCAACAGTTAAGTGCTCAACTGCTGATAGAATTGTCAGAGGTTCAAATCTATCAGCGGTTCCTTGGGAGGAAGATCTAGCAATCTGCTCCCGTAAAGATTACAGCCTAGAAAACCCTATGATGCAGTTCCGCTCTTTCATGTGGGTCGCTGTGAGTTTGAATCGACTCAAGAGCACACAACAACAACAACCCACACAGACTCAGAAGTGTCCACATATCCCTAACAAGTTCTTAGGAGTCCCCACATCAGCTGGATCTGGGTTCAGTGAAAATATAAAGAAAACCACCACGTGTTTGCAGATCAAGGCATTCAGTGGATGTTTTGCCAATTCCAAATTGCTTGAGTTGCATTTTATTTATTGTCATTCAGGTAAAAGAGTAGGAAGGAGCTCTGGTGGCACCGTTGTTAGGTGCTCAGCTATGAACCAGAACGTCAGTGCTCCGTGGGAGAAAGACCGGGTGACCAGCTCCCATAAAGATGACAGTCAGGAAAACACTATGGGGCAGTTCTACTCTGTCATGTGGGTCACTAGGAGTTGGCATTGACTCGATGGCACCCAACACCACCAGAGTGGTGGAGAGCAGGTGTGCTGTTTCTTCCTTTAGTTTGACACACATTCGAAACCTAACACTGAGGATTTCATGGCTTGTCCAGATCTGATTAGCTTTTTGCCATGACCTATAAACAAAGGAGAAATGGGAAAACCCTTGACAAGATGGATTGATACAATGGCTGCAGCAATGGGCTCAAGCATAGCAATGACTGAGAGGATGGCACGGGGCCAGATGATGTTTGGTTCTATTGTTCACGAGGTCACTGAGCATTGGAACCGGCTCAGTGGCACTCAACAACAGCAGTAAACCAACAGATATATAGTCGATACATTCTTATTACAACCAACCCTCTTATGGCATTTTAATTTTGATCTAATTTTATCACATTTCTATTGCTTAAAAGGAGCATTAGTAGAGCAGCAGTTCAAGTACTTAGCTACTAACCAAAAGATCAGTGGTTCAAGCCTGCCAGATGCTCCACAGGAGAAAGAAGGCATTCTGCTTCCGTAAAGATTTATGTCTTAGAAAACCTGTGTCCTATAGGTTGCTATGAGTCAGAATCGACTCAGTGGCAGTGGATTTAGTTTTGGGTTATTGCTTAAATGTTGAATTTCCTTCTTTTACTTACTTATAAAATATATTTTATTTTTATAGCCTCTTTGTCATGTTAAGTAATGCCAAAGATTAGAGAAGAAAATTAAACTATGAAGCCCTCATTTGGTAATGCAAGTGGCATAGGTTTTATAGTTGTTTACTCAAAGCATCAATTTTTAAGAAATCTGTTCTGCTTTTTTATTTTTGTTCTGAGAGTGAAGGATGGGTAATTATACACGCGCATGTGCATGCACACACCCCTGCACACCTACCTATATGAGCTTTCATTAGAAGCGTTCTCCCTTCTCCCCCCTCCCCTCCCCCTGCTGAGGAAAACCTATTTTCTGAAACTGAGTCTTGGGGAGCATGGTAGAGAATGTTCCCCAGCAAAGTGGCCTTTCTGCCCTTGAGGTTTGTCATAAAACTTTACACCAGACTTTACTGTCTGAGTGATGAAAAAAATCAGAAATGAATGGGGGGCACTTGACAGAAATAAATTACTCTCTCCCAGCCACATAAAGGCTTGTATTTCAGTGTGTTCTTATTGCTTAGAACATTAAGTCAACACTAGACTCTTGTCCCCTGAGTGACTGAGGAAATGTCCCCTATCTGAAAATTGAGAAGATAGCTTATTCCATTTATTTCCATAATTCTGTTGTTGTTAGGTGCCATCACATTGATTCCAACTTATAGCAACCCTACACAACAGAGTCAAACTGTCCTATGCAGTTTTCCTGGCCGTAATTTTTACAAGAGTGGATTGCCAGGTCTTTCTCCCACAGAGCCGCTAGGTGAGTTCAAATCACCAACCTTTCAGTTAACAGCCAAGCACTTACCCCTTGCACCACCGAGGCTCCTCTCTGTAATTCTAGTTGAATTCTGTTGTACATACTTTGGGTTCCTGTGAGTTGGAACTAACTCAACAACACCTAACAACATCAAACTAACAAACAAACAAAAAACTGCAATAGATGAAGAGTGTTGAGTTGGTAAAGCACAAGTAGATTGTTTCCTTAAAAGCTCTGATTGTTAAGAACTACAGCAAACCAATCTTTGTGGTGAAGATGAAATGACATAGTAGGTTAGATGGCAGTGGGAGGGGAGAACATGCTCCATTAGGAGCGGTTAGGGCTGTTGCCGTCTAGTGGCTCAGATAGAGCCTTGCCTTGGCGTTTCCTAGGCTGGGCACAAGGAAGCCACCTAACGGAAGCTTGTTCAGGTGATTTATTTTTCCCAGAGCTGGAGACTCAGAGCCCACTGTCCATGAGGTCTCCAGAGATAATGACCCACTCGAGGTCATTTACTAAGCACCATCATCATGCAATATTAGATTCTAATTTGAAAAGCCTTGGTCAAGAGACTCCAAAATACTGTCCTTTCATGAGAGTCTGACAGTACTTCATAAAAGCTAGTCTTTATGTGAGAAGACCCAGAAGGAAAAGAGCAAGGATTGAAGAAGGGAGTTTCCTGGAAGAAGCAAGACAGTGAGCAGGAGAGAAAGGAGGGGGCAGAAGGTAGGAGATGTGAATAAGACCTGGGTGGCAGGTAGGCCTGGACCTCCCCCCTCCAGTAACAGTGGAGCCTGGGGCCTGGGGAAGGAATCAGTTATTCTTGCAAAGGCCCCCTGTGAAGCACTAGAATCCCAATTCTAGTTGCAGTGGCTGCCCCGCTCATCCCCTCTGAGCCCCCTCACTCTCTCCCTTCCCTGCACCTACTCCATTGAGAACAGAGATGGACCACGTCTTACAACTTTCTGTCCTCGCCGCTGACCAGTGATGCTCATCCCTAAAATCAAAGCTTTGGCCTTCTCTTCTCCACATGCAAAGGCTCACTAGGCGGCAGGGAGCTAAGACACTGGTCCCCACCATTGTGCTTCGAGGTTTATCTGCAGTGATGAAAGCCACAAGGTATCTGAATTGATGTGGTTCTTTTCCCTAGCTGCCTATGGGTTGATGCCCAGAGATCTGGGCCCAACAAGTTAGGAATGGATCTAAAGTGTCATTATATTTCAAAGTCTTCCAGACAGTTAATTCTCCTGGGCAGTCAGGATTGGAAAACTCAGAAGACTTCAAGGACTAAGTAGTGAGCCTGGATTTTGTTTGGATCGTTTTGAGAACTGGAGAATCTTGTTAAAATGTACATTCTGATTCAGTATTTCTGGAGTGGAAATGCAAATTCTCAGCAAGAGTTCAAACTGGAATGAACAAGTTCCAAGCCCTGCTTTCAAGCTCAGCTGTGACTTACTGAGCACTTACTGCCCTCTCCCTCTTCCTCTAGGGTTCTTTGCACATCTATTCCCACCAAAAGAAGCTCTGGTGGTGTAGTGCCCAAGGCATTTAACTGCTAACCGGAAGGTTGGCGGTTCAAACCCACCAGCCACTCCATGGAAAGAAGGCTGGGCATTCTACTTCCGTAAAGATTTACCACCTCAGAAACCCAATGGAGGTCTCTATGAGTCAAAACTGATTCGATGACAGTGGGTTTTCTTTCTTTCTTTTCTTTTCTTTTTTTGGTATTTCCATCCCTGATGGAGAGTTAAATTCAGAAATGGCAGCATGATTCAGGTCTTGTCTCCTGGGTGTCTGTTGTTGGGTGCCATTGAGTCAATTCTAACTCATAGTGACCAGTAGAAATGACTAGAATTGCCTCAAGGTCAGAGTCCCTGGTGGATTCAGACCACAGACCTCTTGATTAGAAGCTGAGGACTTGACTATTGTGCCACCAGGGTTCCTTCCTGGGTATCTAGCATATAGATTTACATCTAGGAGATGCTAAGCTTGACAGAGTGAATCAAATGCCTTACTGGGAACAAAGTGAATCAAATCCCTCTCAGGGAACAAGCAGGCCTAGGAGCCTGGAGCTGTAGACTCCTGCAGAGGCTGTGAAAGATAAGCTGGACGGTGAACTGAGACCTGACCAGGGAGGAGCTCAGACACTAGCAAAGGAAAGTGTGTCCCCAAAATCAGAGTATCCCAAGATTCCTGTGGTTGTCGTTTTGGGTACAGTGCCATGGAGTCAATTCCAACTGGTAAGAGACCCTGTCGAGTAGAACAGCCCCAGAGGGTTTTCTAGGCTGTAATCTGTACAGAAGCACACCACCAGATCTATCTCCCAAAGAGCAGCTGGGTTTGAGCTGCCTACCTTTCAGTTAGCAGCAGAGCGCTTATCCGCTGCACCACCAGGGCTCCTTCCAATTCTTAGTCTTCATAATTACCAGGTATACTGATTAAATATAAATTCCTAGGCCTCACACATGAAAATTCTGACTCAAAGCCCAGGCCTCTGTGCATTCCTGGCATGTCTACATTCCCAGATGAGTCTTCTGGTTCAGCATGTCTGGGAAGCACTGCTGTGGGGTCAAGGAATCTGGGGAAGGCTTGGGGAAGAGGGTTCTGTACCTGAGCACATGTTGAGTTGGGTACAGTTGATGAAGTTCTGAATGTGAGTGGCATTTAGGAGCAAGAAGGTCGGTATGAGGACAGCTGACATGATAGGCTCCCCAGCTAGTGGCCTCGTTATCAGTACACACCCTATTTATGGCTGTATCATAGATTCAGCTCTGTTTCTTCCAACACATCTCTTCACTGGTAAGGCTGTGTAGTTGCCACCCAATCCATTTGATTTTTCAGACTAAACCTCTTTTCATGTGCTTCCTTTTCTTCCAGTCGAGCTTTTCTTCTATTCTGGTACCAGATTGTTAGGGAAGTCTAAAAATTATAGCTCATCATTTCAGGAAGCAGGGCACAGAAGGATAGCTGAGCTCATGCACTGGGTCCAATGGCCAGCAAGTAGCTATGAAGTGGGATGGTGATGAGAAATCATTGGGACATTCTTCTGAAGGGCTAAAGCAAGGTTGCCCTACCAGAGAAAAGGAGGTCTCTTCACATCCTGTCACAAGCCTACCCCAGCAGGCTGATGAGTAAGATCGGAGTGGAATTGGTTCTCTCAACTCCCCAGATCATCACATGGGAAGTTGCTTCCTCACCTTCCCTAGGGCAGTTTCTGGGTGACACAATATCTAAGTCAAAGTGCATTTATTTTAATCAGGGATTCTTAAATACACATTAATACCTCCTATGAAACATATCTTAATTAGAGGAAAGGGAGGAAGGAGGGGAAAAACTAGGAGGGAGAGGAGGAAGGATGAGGGAAAGGAAAGGAGAAGAGAAAGAAAAAGAAATAAACTATGACCAATCTCATTCTTAAAACTGTTCCATACACCTTGGGCATGTATTGCTCCCACCAGAACATTTCTCTATAAAGATAAGCCCTAGGATATATTCCTTAATTATCTGCCTCCAAGTCTCATGCCCTCTTATGTCACTGGGTGAGGGAAGGAAGTGAGGACAAGACCCGAATGTACCAAAAGACCAAGAAGTGCATGTATATAGGTTAACACATGAGTGTTTGCAACTTTGATGGTGTTTGTGAGGAGATGGATATGGCATTCAATGAGAAATGGAAATTGTGCCTCTAATTTCTTTATTTAGCAAGTGCCCCAGCCTCACCTCGGGAAATGATCAGCCTCAAAGAACGGAAAACAGACTATGAATCCACTGGCAGCAATGCCACTTACCATGGAACTAAAGGAGAACACGCTTCCCGGAAAGACACCATGACAGGTGAGCTTAGCAGGCACTTCCTCCCAGAATTGGCCACTAGATCTGTATGGGGCAAAGGACTGGTACGGCAGGCTTCAAGCTGTCCTTTGCAACTCAGCCGGACCTAGCAGCTTGTAGATCACCTGAAAGCATAATGGCGAAGGTTCCCAGCAATTGGAAATGAGGCAATTAAGCCAATGGTACAAAAATTGAGCATCTTACTCGTGAGAAAAACTAAAAGAGAAAATGCTCTCAACAGGGGTTTTCTCCTTAGTCTTTCTTTACCTCACCCTTCCTTGCTTGTCCTGCTCCAAATATTCCATCAAATTGGAGAGAGGCGTCAGCATCAGTATAGTCCAGGGTAGAAGGAATCCACAATGCTGGGTAGAGCATCTCCAGGCTTTGTCCATTAGGAAGGAAAGAGGGAAGGGAAGAGATGGGAAAGAAAAGGAAGTGAAAGAAAACAAAGCATAGCAAGAGGATTTAAGGGAAACCAAGACTCCTGGTGAGAATTTTTCCTCTTGCAATCATGCCAACCCCTTACTGTGGCAGATCCCAAGAACTTTCATTAGAGCCAAGGACCACCATTTCCGTTGGGCTGCATTGATCTTCTATGCCCTTCATCCCTCCCTGCCCCAGTCACACCCATTGAATCTCCTTTCTCATCAGCTGGGCCTTCATGAAGACCATAAGTGGGCTCTCTGCAAGCCCCTCCAGCGTGCCCTGCCCACCTGGTCTGTTGTTGTTGTTGTTGTTGTTGTTATGTACCGTCGAGTCGCACCCGACTCAGAGCAACCCCTCCTTGGGTTTCTGAGGTGGTACCACTATGGAAGTAGATTGCCCAACCTTCCTTCCAAGGAATGGCTGGTGGGTGTGAACCACCAGCCTTCTGGTTAGCAGTCAAGTGTGTTAGGCACTATGCTACCAGAGTGCCTCTTCCACTGGTCTAGTGACCTTAATTCTTTTTACCTTAATTCAACTTATACTCTGAACAACTCTCCTTGAGGCAAAAGCTGCTGTTCCCAATGAAAGCCCCTCCTGGTACTCCACTCCTGCCTTCAGCCCCTCCTCTAAGAAGCTGGCCTTGAAGGATTGCTACAGGGAGTTATGTTTGGAAGCAATCTTACCAGAGCCAATAGGACCCCTAACGGGGAATTCCATGCCCCTCTTAGCCACATAGACATGGAGAATGTATCCTTCCCGATGATAGGCCATGAGGACATAAGGCTTTCATAGAGCAGGGCCAGATTAGGTCATTCGCAATACAGAGGGGCAAAGGATGCAACCCTATAGAGACAGCCAGGCCTTCCTATCAGAAGAAACTGAAAAGCATGGGGGACATTTTCTCTGATATCATTGAGCTGTAGACCCACAGGGAATCCACATAGACAAGTTGGATGATTTTATGACGCTGTCTTCCAGACCCAGGAAGTCTGAGATACATTTTTCAGATGGTAAATGTATTTACCCCTGAGGCCATGTTTAATTCTGCAAAAGTGAATAAAGCAAGGCCTAATAAACAGACGCTTCCGATCCCCACCCCCAGATCAGGCCACGCCTCCAATGTAGCACCTACTGGGAGCATCTCATCCAAAGCCCTGAAATGTCTCCTGAATGGGAGCCCCAAGCACACTGTGTGGCCTGGAGCTCATGATTCTCATGCAGGTAGACAACATGGACAAAGGAAGTTAGGGCTCTGCAAGCTGAGTCCCCAGAGTTGAGACATTTGGTGAGGAATCTAATTTGCCCTGGTTTCTTCGAAGCAGGGGTAACATCCAGTTTACCTGACCCATTAATTTTTCAGTTAGCATCCCCTGTGCAGCCATATCAGTATTAGTCTGGGATGACAAATTGAGAATGTAATTACAAGAGTTGTGAAACCGACTGCGTTATCATCAAGTTTAGTTTTTCTCTTCCATTCTCCTGCCTGGTAGTATTATTCAGAAGGCTTTTAAATGTGGGTGTGTTGCACTGTAGGTGTGTTCCAGTGGTATAAGACTGTGCTCTGCTCATGAAATTAAAAATAAAACCTACTATGGTTCTGATGTGTAATCTTCCTAGAAAATGCCAAGGATCTTGACACTCCAGTATTGAAATATTTGTAATTTTCAAACCTGTTTAGAGGCTTAAGCAGCTTTAATCTAACTCGCATAAAAACACAATTCAAAACTGTAGCATCAGTCACGTAGCAAACCCAGAAGAGCACTGAAATCACTACTGAATAAAATGTTCATGTAAGAAAGTTCCTTTTAGCCAATAAGTGCTGTGCAAATGTTAGTTGTTTTATCACAGCAATGGTGGTGGTAATAGTGGTGGTGGTGGTGAGGCTGGTGGTGGTCAAGGTGGTCATGATATTAGTGGTTTTGGTGGTGGTTAGGATGGTGCTGGTGTTGGTGATGACGGTGGTGGTGGTGACGGTGGTAGTGATGATGGAAGCAGTGTGGTAATGATGGTGATGTTAGTGGAGAAAAGTGATTGTGGTGGTGGTGGTGAGGGTGAGAATGATGGTCTTGGTAGTAGTGGTGAGGGTGATGGTGGAGGTGGTAATAGAAGTGGTGAACTCGGTTCTGGTGGTGAAGATGGAGGAGGTGGTGATGAGGCTGGTGGAAGTAATGATGGTAAACGGAAGTAGACAGGCTGATGCTATGTTCACTGCCTTCTATAATAGGATGAGTAAACCACAGCCCAGCAAGTGGGGACCCAGCATTGCATGTTGGAAAGGAAAGGATGAGTTGCCAACCTCTGCTTTCCAGCACTTTGGCAAACACTCACCCTTCCACATTTTATTTGCAAATTAGATTTTGTGTGGCCTTTGCATCAAAAAACAGTACTTTTTTCTCTTTCAAGAATAAAACCAGGGGGCCCTTAAAATTCAGCATATTAAGGCAAATCTGAAAAACTGCCACCTTCCTTGTTTCTAAGGTCTCAGAGGATCTCCGTCCATTCCCCCAAAGGAAACATCACCTCTGCTATGTCAGAAACATGAGAAACTTCACTGTGAAAACACAACGTGAAATCGGTTCCTTGCCGGGGTTATCATCTCCTCTACTTAGCACGTAGAAATTCAGATTCATCTAGGTTTGCATTCCAGGCTTCTCCCAACCCACCTCTTAACGATCCTCTTTCCAGCTTAGACAGAGTCTCAGAAAATGCCTTCTCTCCATAAGTGTTGCTCTGCTACTAAGGAATTCTCAAAAAGCCAAAGTCAGCTGCTCATCCAGGCATGCCCCATTTGGGCGGTTATTTCATTTCTTCATGATTGCTTAGCAGCGTGACATGTTCAGAAGCATGCAAGGAGGACTGGGGGATACAAACAGCTATGCTGCCTGACTTTCAAATCCCCTTGGGTGATTTTGCCCTCTCATGTGAGCTTCCTGAATGCCTTTTCATCAAATGGCATATTCCAATTTGTCAGTGTGTCTCTTAGGCCTTTTAAAGCTGTCCTAATCTTCAAAATAGGAGCTCGGTGGCATAGTGCCTAAGGCATTTGACTGCTAACCAGAAGGCTGGTGGTTCAAACCCACCAGCTACTCTGCAGAAGGAAGGTTGGGCAATCTACATCTGTAGTGATACTGCCTCGGAAACCCAAGGAGGGGTTGCTATGAGTCAGATCTGAATCGAGAGCAGTGAGTAATCTTCAAAATGTGGATTAAGCTGGACATTGGGAGTTTGAGGACTTGTACAAGGAAAAATTACTCAAAAAAAATTTCTCAATGAGTGTACTCTCAGGATAGAGCATTTGTGAAAGCATCTGCTTCATGTGTCTGCAAGGGACACAGGTTCAGTCTCTATACACTGCCACCTATAAGCAGGTGAATGGAGCTAAAGAGCAGGAGGAAAGAACTCCAACTGGAAACATCATTAGCCCTGAAACCACAAACATGGCAGGAAAGGAGGCCAAGACTATACTAGTACAAATTTTCTATCCCCAAAAAATGCATTTTATTCTGAACAACAGAAAGAAAGCAAAACTTCACCTAGTCCTTGAAGTAACATTTTCATCAGCATTTTACAATTCAGAAGGTAGATTTTTTTTTTTTAAAGGCTCACATATCCATTTATTCATACAGCAAATAAAGCAGCTAATCTATGAGTGTCCACTATAGACCAGACACTGTTCAGGCTCTAGGGATACATACAGTGATGACAAGATAGAGCCATCCCTGACCTCATGGAGATTCCACTCTAGTAGGTGAAGACAGGTGAGACCCAAGGGAGAAATCGGAACATATTCATCAACAAGTCACATGGTACTGAGTCTGATGACAATAACAAGGTAATGAGCAGAGAGGGTGGTGGTGGTGATGGTGGTGATGGAATGTGGAAGGAAATTGCTTTAGCTCATGTTAGCAAGGAGGAGACATTTGAGCTAAAATTTCAACACTAATGAGGAAGCATCCAGTCCAAAGTCTGGGCAAAGTGAGTCGCACAGAGAGGGATCACCAAGTACAGCATCCATAAGTGAAACAACTTAGAATACTCCAGGAAGTGAAGAGAGCCACACAGCAGATCTCCATTAACAATGGGAAGGAGAGTAGACAATGTGGCAGAAAGATAGGCAGGGGCTAGATAATGGGGGCATTATAGACCATGATGGGGAGTCTGGGTTTTACAGTAAGCACAGTGGGGAGTGCAGTGGAGAATTATAAGCAGAGGAAGTGATATCATCTAACTTGTATACAAAAATGATCATATTGGCTATTGGGAATGGCATGGACTGTGGAGCAGGGCTAGGCAGATGGGAAGCCAGGAGATCATGGAGTCTGTGATGCAGGCAAGAGATAGAAGTATTCACAATAATAAAGAGATAGGAGGGGTATGCTTTCAGATCAGAGAGCATGTCAGTGTGTTTATTTTTTTAACTTGAAAAGTGGCTCATAGCCCTCACTTCTTAAGCAAAATTTTCCAACAGTAGTTTTATTGCAAAGCTATTATATATGCGTTTTTAGGTAATAGATGACTTTCCTAGGGTTTCCATAACAAAATACCATCAACTGGGTGGCTTAAATGAACAGAAATATATTGTACCACAGTTCTGAAGGCCAGGAACCTGAATTCAGGGTACAGACAAGGCCATATTCTCTCCCAAGTCTGTAGAAGAAGATCTTTTCTTGCCTCTCCCAGCTTCTTGTAACCCTAGATGTCCTTGGTGTGTAGATGCATTTTCCCATGGTCCTTGTCCCTCTCTGTCTTTCTTGGCCTGTATTCCTCTTACTTAAGGACACAGTCAGATGGGATTAGAATTTATCCTACTCCAGTCTGACTTCATGTTAAATAATAACATTTTCAAAGACTCT
The DNA here is from genome assembly GCF_000298275.1 of Orycteropus afer afer. Classification (NCBI taxonomy): domain Eukaryota; kingdom Metazoa; phylum Chordata; class Mammalia; order Tubulidentata; family Orycteropodidae; genus Orycteropus; species Orycteropus afer. Next base: position 2,053,702 of record NW_006921890.1, read on the forward strand.
ATTTCCAAGGAAGGTCACTGTCATAGGTACCAGGTGTTAGGACTTCAGTATATCTTTTTGGAGGATGCAATTCAACCCAAAACAGGTACTTATCATGAATGGAATGAACTTGGACCTTGGTAGATTACACTGGATTTGTATTTATATTGACTTTGGATCTGTGAGACAATAGATGGAGTGTCATCCAATTTCATTATCCCAGGGATGTCGTCATTAGCTGTTCCAGCTCACGGCAACCCCATATACAACAGAATGAAATGATGCCCATTCCTATATCAGACAATATTCTGTTGTGATCATAGGGTTTTCATTGCCTAATTTTAGGAAATAGATCACAAGTCTTTTCTGGGTTTTTCTTAGTCTAGATGCTCTGCTGAAACCTATCCACCATGGATGTCAATACCAGTGTCATAGCTCCATAGCAATATGTGAGCCACCACAATATGACATATTGACAGACTGGTGATGGATCCCATAGATACTAAAACAAAATACAAGCCCTTCTTATTTCCGGAATGTCTTACACCCCACTGGCAAAGCTTCCTTCACTCCATGACCATTTAGCAGCTGTGGGAGGAATGGTTTTCTGGGTCCTGCTTCTAGGCCCTATCATATGAGCGTCAAAGATTGCAGGTGAGGAAATGGGCAGCAAAGCCCTACTTTCCAGGCTTTGGAAGCTGCTTCCTTTCCACCAGACCAGCGACCAGTCAGAAGACAAAGATGGGGTTCCTAGCTCTGCACCTAACAGGATTCCAAAGCTGTAGCCTCCAGACGCCAAGGGGAGAACAATGGATGCCTCCTGCTCCTCCTTTGGGCTTTTGGGACATGAACTGCCTGGAATATGATCAAGCACTTTTGTGAACTCAAATTAGAAATTTATTCTTGTCCTTCTTCAGATAAAATGTAAGCTGCTGATAAAGATTCCCACATGCTTCAGTGCAGGTGACAAGCTTTTATTACCTGCCAGCTTCCACCAGCCACGAAGACAATAAAACTTGTAAGATTACCATCTGTTTGCCGCACCTGCCCTGACCCTGTCTACAACACACACGTTATGGCAGAAAGCTGACGCACCATGGGGATTTTATGGAGTAACTGTTCTTCTTTCTTCATGGCTGTATGTGAAATGAAGGGTTCAGGGCCAGGAAATTTCTTCCACTTGGCAGGGCCCACCAGAAACTAAGCGTTGTTAGATCAAGTATGTGCCGTGATAACCGTGACTACTCATGTGGAATCTTGCTTGGGTTACTAATATTTTCTTTTCCCTTTTGCTTTCAGCTCAAAATACTGGGATTTCAACTTTGTATAGGAACTCATATGGTGCGCCTGCTGAAGACATCAAACATAACCAGGTAGGGTCAGTGCAACACATTGGGATTCATTTGTTCATTTTGCTCATGTGAAATATCTAACATACTGTCTTCATTTTGACACAAAAAGGGTCTGTGGGTGTGGTGGATGGTCAGGTGTGAAGTCTCATGAGGAGGGAATTAGGCTGTTAGGGAGCGAGGAGACAAAAGAGGGTCAGGTGGGCAGAATCCACATGGTTGTCTTAATTTCAACCAAATGGGGATTATGGGTGTCTTGGATGGTGTGTCAGGTCAGCACGAGGAAATGAGACTCATGCAGGAAGACTAGAAAACAAGCAGAATTTAGTACTCACCGGCCTCAGAGAAGAAACTGCAGAATGGCTTGACACAGGACCACATGGAGGTTGCACCAGGGACAAGATAACAGCAAGCTGGAATGATAGGAGAGGGTGTATGTATGACAGGCAAGGGGGGATCTCAAGGTGGAAGCATGCTGCAGTCTTCTGGTCTATTTAGTTATTAGTGTACTAAATACCAAAAACAAATCCATTACTATCAAGGCAGTTCTCACTCAAAGTGACCCTAGAACACACTTGTGCTGGGAAAAGGAGAAGTTTTAATCATGGTAACCCAAATATGACATGGCTTCAGACACAAGATGGGAACAGCCATGTTAGAAAATGGGTGAAAGGGCAACTAGGAGGCATCCCTGGAGGCCAAGGCAGCACACCCTGCAGGCCATTAGCTGGCCACATGGCATATATGGACAAGAGAGCATACCATGTGGGCCATCAACTGGCAGCACAACACATAGGGTGAAAACTGAAAAAGAAGATGGTGTTCCCTGGCATGCTTCTTTTACATGTAACATAGCACATGTGTTGGTCATAGGGTGGTGGTCAGTGGACCAGCCTCAAATTTGAACACAGTCTTTGGTTTCACTATAATCTCACACTTGATGTGGTGGTAGAAAGCAAGTTTTCTACCATGGTGCAGAATTAAAAGAAAGACCCAAATACACAAGATGTGAATGCTATTCTGATCATTGTTACACAGGAGTTAAGTTGCTGCCAGTCAACTCTCCTTAGGAAGAAAACATTGATTATATGTTACAATTACCAATAAAACAGAGACGTCAAGTTAAATATAAACAACTATGTAGAATGCATTATGGAATGCCCTGGTAGTCAGTCTGCTCAGGGCACCAGAGGAATCAGCATCACCTGGCAGCTGGTTAGAAATGCAGAAGGGCCTCTTCCCCAGCCCACCTGGTTCTCCTAAATCAGTTGCATTGAACAGAAAGCCCAGGTGATTTGTGCAGTCTTGTTTGAGGAGCCTTGGGATGGGAGAGACGTGAAGACCCAATCTAAGTTTGCTTGTTTGTTTTATTCAGTAAATGATCCCTGAAGACTTATTGTCTTGGTGCTTCTGTGGGAATTATACAAGTAAAATGACACAACCTCTGCCCTTGCACTGATCGACACCTTCAGACTTTTCTCTCCAGTGGTGGTCATCACAGAAAGACCGACATTCCTCGTACCTACTATGAGTTATGTTCATAGTTATCATGGAATTGTTACAGTATTACTGTCGTATTACACTATATTGGTGGTGGTGGTAGTAGGTGCCATCATGTTGGTTCCAACTCAATGCAACTTTATGTATAAAAGAAGGAAACACTGCCTGGTCCTCTGCCATCCTCATGTTGTTGTTGTTGTTGTTGTTGTTATGTGCCGTCGAGTCGGCCCTGACTCATAGCGACCCCTCCTTGGGTTTCTGAGGCGATATCACTACGGAAGTAGATTGCCCAACCTTCCTTCCGAGGAGTGGCTGGTGGGTTTGAACCGCCAGCCTTCTGGTTATCAGTCAAGTGCCTTAGGCACCATGCTACCAGAGCTCCTGCCATCCTCATAGTCATTGCTGTTTGAGCCCATTGTGACAGCCACCATTCAGTCCATTTTGTTCAGGGTCTTCCTCTTTTCTGATGACCATCTACATTACCAAACATGATGTCCTGCTTCAAGGGTCAGTCCCTCCTGAAGACATGTCCAAAGTAAGCAAGATGAAGTCTTGCCATCCACACTTCTAAGAGGCATTATGGCTGTGCATTTTCCGAGACATCTTATATTATAGACTATACTATAGTACTATAATAGTCATACCATTATTATCATAGAAATCTTATGATAATGAGCCCTGGTGGCACAGTGGGTAAAGCACTTGGCTACCTAATGGAAGGTTAATGGTTCAA
>NW_006921890.1:2057557-2078327 GCF_000298275.1 Orycteropus afer afer
AAGGGAACCTCCTTCTAGAGGGTGGAAAAGTCCTGACCAGGTCTTCTCTGCAAGACCATCTCCAACAGAAGGAGAGGGAGACAGAAAGTATCTCCACCACCTGAAATTATTTTTCTGTCTAATCAACCATCAATAGGAGAAATGACTGTGCACAGGATTCTTCTCTTACCCTCAATGTCTCACTCATGTGCATCCATGTTGGATGACATCTCATGTTGTTTGCAACTCCCTGGTGAATGCTAGCCCCTATGGCCTGCCTGACATATTGCTAACACCTAATCAGACTCTACTCAGGAAGAAGGTGCACCTATTCCAAGCCATGGTATTTTCAGTTGCCTCTTATGCATGTGAAAGCTGAATGATGATTAAGAAAGAAAGATGAATTGGTGCATTTGAATTATGGTATTGGCAAAGAATATTGAATATACCATGAACTGCGAGAAGAATGAACAAATCTGTCTTGGAAAAAGTCCAGCCAGAATGCTGCTTAGAAGCAACACTAATGAGACTCCATCTCACATACTTTGGACATGTTCTAAGGAGGGACCAGTTCTGGAGAAGGACATCATACTTGGTAAAATGGAGGGTCACTAAAAAAGAGGAAGACTCTCAATGAGCTAGATTGACACAGTGGCTGCAAGAATGAATTCAAACATAGCAATGATTGTGAGGGTGGTGCAGGCAAAGCAGCATTCTGTTGTGTTGTACCTAGGGTCACTATGAATTGGAACTGACTCGACAGCAGCACCTAACAGTACAACAACTCAGCACCAGTGTTTGCTAAAAGCAAAAAGCCAATGAATAAATAAGTCATGAGCACTAGACAGATGGTCACTAGTGTGGCCTCAAACAACTCACATGCCAACATGTCTTCCCAAATATAAAAGAAAATGAGGCATCATGTCTTAGAAGAACAAACTCCATTTACGGTAATAAGCCATTTTTCTTTTAGCCAATACCATAAAATTGTTCTGTAGTTGAAGGGATCCAACTATCCCCAGCTCTTGAAAGAGCTTGTCAGAGTGTAGTCAGATCCTGATTGCTCATCCAAGAGTGAGCGGTTCATCTTTAGGTTCCCTAGGTAGAGAGAAGCTCATCAACAGCACCAGCCTGCTGTTCACTAGTATCCTCTCCATGGACTCCTGCTCTGTTGGCAGTAGATGAAACCCCAGTACCACCCAGGGGTCCTTGGTATCTTGCAGGTTTGGCTGCACCAGGCTGGTGAAGATGGTTTGATTTAGACTTAGAGGGCAGTCCATAATGGTTCTGAGGAGCACATTTTCACCTAAGCATGTTTTGAACATTCTGGAAAATTAGAATGAATGGGCCAAGATGGCATCACTGAGCGTGATGTTGTGCGGTACTTTTCCCAGCATGCCTAGAATGTACTTGACTAATCTCAATGTGATACTTCAAGCCCACTGGGTGTCAGATGAACACTGGGAAACCCAGCAAGGATGAAGAGCAAGCTATTAATCAGGAAGACGTTGTAGGCAGGCCCCTGGCAGAGCTGAGCCATAGTGATGGCACAATGCCATCATTATTCCCTGAGGGGGCCAGTGGGCATTGGAATTACTAATCCCAGGCTAATAGCAACCAGCATTTAAAATGTCCACTAAAGAGACATTTTGCCTTTTCTAAGTGTTTTTTTTCTAAGAAATCATCATAACACTCCAGTGAATTTGGAGAAAAGAGAATTGTTCTGGTTACCTAGTGCTACTCTGACAGGAATGTACCACAAATGGGATGGCTTGAACAAACAGTTTATTCTATTACAGGTTGGAGGCTTTTAATCTGAGTTCAAAGTGCCAGGCTCTAGGGAATGGGTGAAAGCCCCCTAACCTTGGGCTTCAGCTCTGCCTCCTGCTCCCAGCCCTCTGAAGCTACAGGCTTTTCTTCACTCAGACAGGTGCAGGCTGCTGAGACTGGCAAGCCCAAGGTTGACAAGTAAAAAGGCACAGTCCCAATGTTACCAAACCACATAGGAAGGCCATTAATTAAAGCCCATTGGAAGTCCCAAGGTCAGCAGAGTTGCAGGCTCCTGAACAATGACATGGCTACATGCAGAGTTCAAGTTTGCCATAAGCTAGAGATCATTCCCCAAGGGTTCTCCTTATTTACAGGAAGTAGATCACATCATTAAAGCAGCTACTCAGCTGCTCACAGTAGATTCCACCATGGAGTTGATTACCAGTCTTATCATGGGGAATACTACATCCAGCTCCCTAGCCACTCAACCAGGCCCAGCCAAGTTAACACACAAACTGAACCACCACAGGAATAAAGCACTTGACTTCTTTTCAATTGTGTTATTGGAATAAAGTTTGGCTTTACATGCATCTTTCTCTCTTGGGAACTCAGTAAAATCCTACCATTGTGACCATTTGTAAAGGGAGAAAATTTGTCCCTTTCCACCAGGTGATTCTAAGATGGCCTTTTAAGCAGCATCCATGATTTGGAGTGTCTGGCTGTGTGGGTATGGCTGCCCATTCCAGATGGGATGCTTTTGTTTCAGAGCTTTCCTAGGCTATAATGACCTCATGACCTTGAAGTGTGAACAATCCAACCAAGAGTGTCCAAGCTTCCTGCTGAGCACTAACATCTTCTAGGCATCTTTGCATTGCAATGAAGACTCAAGTGCTTCATAAAGAAAGATTGGCGGTGACAGACTTTGGGGAGAAAGATATTCTCTGAGGGAAAAGAGTTTCACAGGGGTCTCTGAGACAAGGAAAAAGACCATTAACCCTGACAATGAGACAACAGCATTGGCTGAATGGCCAACTGTGGTAGAAGGGGCAATAGTAGTAGACCAGTCCTTGCATTACTCAGCAGAAGGGGGACCTTCCCAGCTGTAGCCCTCCCGATGGCACTGCCTGGGACCCCTATCACATTCTCAGTGAATTTGTGCTTAAGGACACCTAGAAGAAACAACAATCAGTGTATGATAAAGTTGTGATCCTTGGATTTTATGACTGGGGTCAACAGATCATAGACATCATGTTAAAAGTCCCTGCTTAAATTCTCCAGATATCTTATTGAGCTTCTACCATTCCATCCCATACTTAGAAGAAAACAAGGATCATATTTAACTGTATATATCCAGCCAGCAACAGAATTTTTGTTAAAGCAGAAACAAAGGGGGTTTGGTGTTTAGATGAGAGTATTCAAATTAATGATGAAGACAATAAAAATAGCATCTTTCATTGTTATTGTTGTCTCCAGCCTTGCTGTCAGTGGGCCAGGACAGGTGTAATTGCCACAGATATGAAGAAACTGAGAGTCAAGAAGGATAAGGATTTGCCTTGGGTCACCCAGCTAGGAAGTGGCAGAGCAAAGATGCAAATGTGCTTCTTCTGCCTCTCGGAGTCACTTGCCTTTCTCAATAGGAGTGGTTCTCAAATTTGAGCATGAAATAGAATCACCTGGAGGGCTTATTAAACCCCAGATCACTAGGCTCCAGCCACAGCCTTTCTGCTTCAGCAGGTCTGGAGTGGGTTCTGAGAATTTGCCTGTCTAGCAAGTTCCCAGGTGATGCTGCTGGTCCAGAGAACTCTTAAGAACCACTGATGTTTACCACATATACTCCCTAATTGAACATTAACACCCTAACTCTTCAGGTTTCACCATGTGGAAAATGTGAAGATCTGTGATGGGCAGCTATTTCCCTTGTGTTTAAAATAAATCCAGTTTGTGGGCAAACTAAGTGAGGAAAAAATACAAAGAAGTCTTCTATCATTAAGCTGTCAGAGTTGAAAGGTGAAGAAATGTCCTCTATAATTTAAATTAGGCATTCTACTATGGAGGAAGGCTGGCGATTCAAACTCACCAGCCACTCCTCGGAAGGAAGGTTGGGAAATCTATTTCCATAGAGATATGGCCTCAGAAACCCAAGGAGGGGTCACTATGAGTAGGATCTGACTCGACAGCAGGACGTTGTGTTTTGTGTACTATGGAGAAAAACGCAAATCTGAGCAATGAATAAGGAAGACTGAAAATGAATTGATGCATTTGAAATATGGTGTTGGGGAAGAATATTGAATATTCCATGGACAGTGTATTAGGCTGGGTTCTCTAGAGAAGCAAAACCAGTAAATCTTATATATACACAGAGAGAGAAATATATCTTAGGAAAATGCACACACACTTATAGAAGCTAGCAAGTCCCAAGTTCCTGGATCAAACGTCAAGCTGCAGGCTTTTCCTGACTCACACAGCTGCAGGGACTGACTAGCTCAAGGTTGGCAGGCAGTATACCAGCTATTGACTCCGACGGATGATGAATCCAAGATCACCAGGCTGAATGGTGTATCGTTCACTCACGGACAGTTGTAGGCAGCACAACAGGATCCAGATCCACTGAATAGTCAGTCTTTTTCCCAGGATGTCTGTAAATACACACACACACACACACACACACAGAGGAAGAAGGCCACACCCCTAGGGAAACTCCCTTTCAGTGGATTGGCTGCCCAAAGTGTATACATCCAATCTCATCATGAGAATAACCATATCACAACTGTTTAGACCACTCAGAATCATGGTCTGGCCAAGTTGACACACAACCCCAACTATCACAGAGAGCCAAAAGAACAAATCTGTCTTGGATGAAGTACAGCCAGAATGTTCCTTAGAAGCGAGAATGGCCAGACTTTGTCTCTCATACTTTAGTCATGTTATCAGGAGGGACCAGACCTTGAAGAAGGAAATCATGCTTGGTAAAGTAACGAGTGAGCCAAAAAGAGGAAGACCCTCAACAAGATGGATTGACACAGTGGTTGTAACAGTGAGCTCCAGCATAACAATTGTGAGGATGGTGCCATGCTAGGCAGTGTTTTGTTCTCTTACATAGGGTCTCTGTGAGTCAGAATTGATTTGATGGCGCCTAACAAAAACAACAACTATGGAAGAAAAAAGTTCAGCAGAAATGACTTTATGGGTACCCATGACAGGGTACAAAGAGGATGGACCCCAGTGACCCCCACATGAATTAGCTGGTCATAGTTTCCCTTCTCAGAGACACTCAAATTTAGAATCCACCATTGCTAGATAGGAACTTGAGGATAGTGGGAGGATTTTGCCTTCCATACGGGACCCCCTGTCCTGTGCCACCTTCATGACTGTTTGTATGCTTGAGTCTGTGGTTATAGCCATTGTGTATTTCAATTGCCTTACAATCTAGGGGCCTTATTTTTCAGCACTATGTTGAGCAGTATTCCGTTATAATCTATAACATTTTCATTGGATGATTTTTAAAAATAGACCATCAAGCTTTTCTTCCTAGTCTGTCTTAGTCTGGAAGGTCTGCTGAAACGTGTCCACCATGGATGACCCCGCTAGTATTTGAAATACCTGTTGCATAGCTTCCAGCCTTATAGCAAGACACAGGCCACAACCATACCGCAAATTAATTCATGGGTGTTGGAGATAGTTACACATAAATATACATACATATCTATTTATGGATTAAACTAAGAAGAATTTGTTAAATGGTGAGCATGGTACCCAGTGGAATAAGAACACAGTAAACCCTGTGTACTTTTTCCTCCCCTCTCATTCTAAACCTTTGTATCCTTTGCTCTTGGGCAGAAGTGCTGTACTGGAGGAGAGAAGAAGGTAGACATAGCACACGGCTGGTCATAGAATAACAAAGAAGACCTTAGCCCTTCCATGTGGTTTGGTAGACCTGGTCTTAGCAACATTTAATTGCAGAATTCCAAAAACTCTTCTCATTCTTAGGCTCTTAGGTCAACAAATGCTTATATTTTAAGGATTTTAGCAGGTGGGAAAAAAAAAAAAACTCATTGATTAAGAACCCACTAACTAGAAGTGTGACACATACTAGACAGCAGCTATGAGGAAGTTCACCACTTGTTTGAAGAACAGGTCAATTACATGAATCAATGACATATAAAGGCAAGAGCTTCATGTACTTGAGAGAAGAATTATGCACAGGCTATTAGAAGCATTTGTTTACCCACAACATTCTAATTACAAATCATTATCTATTAACTAAGACCAATTTCTACGGGATGTTTCCAGGCTGATCCTTAGTTAAATTAATAAGGAATTACTGAATTTCCTAGAAAGTGATCTACAGTGTTTCTTTTAAAAGTATTTTCTAATTCACACCAACCTCATCCTCAATTAGTGCACATTAGCAGAGCTTTGTACATCCCCATGTGTGCTACTTCATCTCACCTACTTTGGTCATGTTGTCAGAAGGGACCATTCCCTGGAGAAGGATGTCATTCTTGGTAAGGTAGAGGGTTGACGAAGGTGGGGAAGGCCTTCAACAAGATGGATTGACACAGTGACTTCTGTGATGGGCTCAAATATAGCAGGGATCACAGAGCTGGTGAGGGACCAGGCGGTGTTTCATTCTTCTGTGCATAGGGTCACTATGAGTTGAAGCCAACTCAATGGCACCTAACAACAACAACAACATGTGTGCTAGCCTTAGGGATTAGCCTCACCCTATGTCTAGAGAGGTTCCATTTACTGCAGGACCAGTTTGCCTAGGAAGGAACTGCAGAGAAATTTGAGTAGGAAGGGTACAGATCGGCCCCCAGAGACAATTGCTATTTGTGAACCTGGGAACACTTTTTGCTATCCTAAGGCTAAGCAGAGAGAACTAATTCTTGACTTCATGTGCCCTGAAGTCTCCTGTGATCAGTTTAACCCTTCAAGGCTCCTTACATCAGACTGTAACCATCAGAGGATCAGAATGGAAATAGGGAGCATTGAGCTTGGCTTGGAGACACCAGACCATTCTGAAGACCCCTTCCCCGCAATCAAAGATTTTATAATCACAGTGTCCTTGAGTTCAATCCCTAATTGATCCAAGTTGACAAAGACGTTTCTTTTCCAGAGTGTAAAATGTTTTGTGTGAACTCTCTTATTAGGTGCTTCTTTATGTATCTACCTAGGACTCCAGTACCTTGTGACTTAAGTAGGTGTGATGGAATGACCCTACTACCGGGAAACAGATCAGACACATATTGACCACAGTCCTCTGCCATGGCAGGGCGATGCCTGCCTGATCATTGGGCTTTGTTTATCTTCATTATCTCTTTCTCTGAGATTGCAGTCCCTATGAGTAATACTGACAATGCAGGGAAAATGCATAAATGGCTGGACTCCCTAGCTTCTAGTCTACTCCTCTTTAGTCAAGAAAGGTTATTTAGAATGACAATGGGTAGACCCAGGATCCAGTTTTAGAAGGGAAAGCCAAAGGTCAATTGGCAATATTTGGAGAAGTACCATAGTGGTGAATGCATGGGTGACATATGGGGCAGCCTTGTCTTCTTGGGAGGGAAGATTAGTACCTTGACAATGAAGGAGGTTGGGTCCAGGGGATGCTAATTAACCAGCATGGCTCTTCTTCCCTGTGTAGGTTTCTGCACAACCGGTCCCACAGGAGCCCAGCAGAAAAGATTACGAGACCTACCAGCCCTTTCAGAATTCCACGAGAAATTATGATGAGTCCTTCTTTGAGGACCAGGTCCACCATCGCCCTCCCGCCAGCGAGTACACCATGCACCTGGGACTTAAATCCACCGGAAACTACGTTGACTTCTACTCAGCTGCCCGTCCCTACAGTGAACTGAACTATGAAACGAGCCACTACCCGGCCTCCCCCGACTCCTGGGTGTGAGCAAAGAGGGGCAAGTGGGATGAGGCGTTCCGGGAGCCGTGCATGTGCATGCATATCACGAGACATTTCTTTTTTCCCTGCAAATTTAGTTTGTCAAAGCCTGTTCCATAGGAAGGCTGTGATAACCAGTATGGCAATCTTATGAGCTATTGTAGAGCGCGAAATACATTGAAAGTTAACTCGGGAGTCGATAGAGAGCAAAAACAATCCTAAAACATGACCATGTTCAGCAACGTTCTAGTTTGAGCTGTAGAAAATAAAAAGTGCTTTATATTGGTTGTGGAGGAAGGAGGGAGAGAGGAGACAGTGGTGGTGGTGGGCCGTGAAGGTTATCGTTAAGCACAAGACACAGAATAGTTTACACACTTTATGGGGGACGGCTTCTCACACTTTGTTCAATCTCTTCATCCGTTGTGACTCTAGGCTTCAAGTTGCATTGAGGTTCCTCTGTACAGCAAGATGTTTCCTGCCTTTTGTTAATGCATTGTTGTAAAGTATTTGATGTACATTACAGATTAAAAGAGAAAAGTGCATTGTGTATATTACACCAATGCAACTGTGTTTCCTCATCTATGGTTCTAAATATTGCTTCAATTTCAAACTTTTGAAAGATGTATGGATTTCCAGTTTTCCTTTTCTTTGCTTTTCTTTCTCCCAGTATGTTTTAACACACACACATTAAAAAAAAAAAAGGGGAAAAAAAAGGAATATTTAGCAGTATTGTTCGTTCTGATATGTGAATTTGTTTGTGGCAACTAAACAAGGCATTCAGCAGTTTCTGACAATTAACATACATCATTCCACACTCCTTGTCAACAAAGTGCTTTTTCACTGCCTAAAATTTTAGATGTAGATATTTGAAATAGATTTTTTCATTTATACCAGTTTTCTTTATGATGATCCAGTGTTAAAAGAAAATAAATTACAATTGATCTGTCATCCGTATTTGCTAAGAATGTCTATTTCCAAGGATCTCTCTGACAAAATACACATTCTTGCTTGTGTGTCTGTGCATGTGTGAGTGTGTGGATGTCCACGTATGTATAAAAATAACCTGTATGAGATTTTTTTTCACACAAGCAATTTCCTTTACTGTCCATCTTGTACAAACATTGTTTTCGTTTTTCAGTATAAATGTACATCAGCTTGTTCCTTTTGTACTGTATCTACTCTTCTGAACATCTAGTGACTCAGGATATTAGGCCAGTTGAGGTGAAGTTATAGAATTTTCACACATTCACCCATTCTTCAGTACCAACCCTATCCACGGGGCCATTTCCTTCCACGTTTTATGCCCTCAGAACATGCTAAACCACGGCCAAATCAATCATTTCACTTTGGGGGCAATACTTGAAGTATCCACAGAAAATACCAACTGCTCGCCTTAGCCCCCCTACCCCCCCAAATTTTTTTTTTTGTTCGTGTGACAGAGCAGTTGACAATAATGGATTAGATTATTAAAACTGAACTTGAAGCTAATGGTAGAATAGTGGTTCACAGAGCTGAGAAATAAGGCTAACCGTTTTAAAGAATACGGGCGGGGGGTAAATTAGCTTTGCTCTTTAGATGCAAGTGACTGAGGCCAATAGGTGCCTAGTAAATGTTAACTGTTCTTGGAAAAAAAATAAAAAGTTACATAACAAAAGAAATTGGCTGCCATCTTCCTTTAAAACTTGCTCCCCTTCTCTGTATAGTTTAATTCAGCTCAAACTCTAAATTCAGTGGTTCTTTTTCCAAATTTAACAACAACCAAAAGCCATGCAAAGTTTGGAAGGGAGAAGCTTATTAACCTCCAGAACATAGCAATAGACAGAAATTTACATATGGACTTTCCTAGAAATTCCATACAGGTTTGACCTTTTTGTGTCATTTAGTGTAGGACGCCATATTTCTGAATTCTTTTGTGGGCATGCTGCCATACAGCCCCTCTCCAGTCCCTATGTTGTTGTTATGTGCCATCGATCGGACCCGACTTATAGTGACCCCTCCTTGGGTTGCCGAGGCAGTATCACTACGGAAGTAGATTGCCCCACCTTCCTTCCGAGGAGTGGCTGGTGGGTTTGAACTGCCAGCCTTCTGGTTAGCAGTCAAGTGCCTTAGGCACTATGCTACCAGAGCTCCCTCCAGTCCCCATAGAGAGACAAATATGGAAGATCAAGGGAAGTGTTTACACTTCATCAGTAACATAGAATGTGGTTAACTTCATTGAGACAAAAATGTTGGTGTCCACATGAATTTCCCACAACCTAATGGCATAGCTGGTTTAACCTTTCCAAATGGGAGCAGCAGGAGTCATTCCATGGTCTGAGCTGTGCAAGGGAAATTACCACATGCTCCAAAAAAGCACATCTTGCTATGATTTTGAGTCTCAATGTGCACCCTAAATTTGTACCACTTGGAGGCCAAGGGGGTCTTTGCTGCCATAGTTCTTTGAAAGCACAACATGCCAGGCTGTGATGAGCTCTTTCAGCTGGGAGTTTCCGGCATCAGAGGTTGAGGTAGCAAAAAGAAAATGAAATGTGTTCACATTATGCAAACCCATCCTTTTCCTCTGAATTATATTTAGGAAGAAAAAATGGTTTCCTTTGTTATTAAGATAAATAGGGGATGCATGGATGGATGGTTGGATGGATGGATGGATGGATGGAAAGAAGGTAGGTAAGGTAGATGACACATGATACAAGGAGATAGACCGAGGAAAGGTAGGTAGGTAGGTAAATACATAGATAGGTGATAGATAGGATTTTAGTTGAACTGACATGGCCTGATAGCCTCATTGGATTTCTGGGCAATGAATGTTGGTAACTGGTAATTGCTTATTGAGAAATGGGATGTAGTAGATGAAAGCACCAAGTGGCAAGAAGTTTTGCTTTCATTGTGTTGAAGTGCCCCATGGACTGCTTTGTGGGTTCACAGAAGCCTCCAGACCCTTGATGGTCCCATTGAGATGGGATGGGGTTTTTCAGAGCAAAAGAAAATTGAAATTTCTTGTTCCATTCAGTCCCTGTGGTGGATCCTAAATACATCCAAAGCATTTAATTAGAGGTAAAATCTAAGTGTTTTGTAAAAAAAAAAAAAAAAAAAAAGACTGTTAAACAACAGAGTGTTGTGTATAAGAGACTGATGAAGGAACACTTCAACTGTACCACTAAAATAAAAGTTTAAAATATGACCTGTTAATAATGATAAATGTTAATACCACACATTAATGCTTTAATTCTCATTAACAATCATGTAAAATAAAATACCACATACAATAAAAAACCACACAAATTATAAAACAAAACTGACATGAGAAATTATACTTGGCACTAACCTAGGTGAAGGTTAACCCATGATGGCCCATTCCATATTAATAAAATTCACACATAGTCGAGCTGCAAAAAGAAAGAAATTCATGTTTCCCTTATTTCAGTACTGCTTGACTGTCTGAAACTGTCTCTCTTATCCCTGAGAGCTGTGCCCCTGAGAAGTGAGGTCAGGCTGTTGAAAGACACTCAGCATTTTCAGCCTCCTAGGAAAGGAAGAAATGAAAATCTGAGAATGTGCTGTATATAAACAGTTCCCTCCACACTGCCCAGGTCTCTCCCCAACCAAATATGAAAGCCTGGACAGCTTAGCTCATCTCTACCTCAGACAGCAGAGGGAGAGAGAGGTTGTGGCAGCCAGTTAATGGGGACCTAACCTCACCAGCCAGTCCTTTATCTCAAGACCAGGAGGTTCACTCTGGGACCCCTGTAAGACAGGGTGAAAAAAATAAATGAAAAATCAGGGGGTCGCTCTGTGTGTGTCTTAGAGATCGTCACCTCATATACCAGTGCCTGCTGAAACCAATAAGGATTCTACTGAGAGGTTCCCTGTTGGGCACGGCTGCTCTCCAAGGCACATGGTCAGGACAACACTAGCACTAAAACACATGCTGACCCACCATGTAAAAAAGACCAACATGATCTCCTTCAGCCTGAGCCTCAGCGCACCATCTCTTACCCATAATTCTGACATCTAAAACCTCTAAAGACCAAAAGATGTTACATAACTCACTTGATGACCAAACCTGACCTGAACTGACATGACTGTCAGTCGTCTCTGTCACACATACTGTGATAGCTCTGATGACTCAGACTGAGTGTGTTTGGTTACCAGGTGATACCCATACTCTGTTGGGGTGTTAAGGAATTAGTGGAGCACACTCTATTGCTGTTGTTGTCAGGTGCCGTCAAGTTGCTTCTAACTCATAGCAGCCCTATGTACAACAAAACAAAACACTGCCTGGTTGTGCAACATCCTCAAATTGTTGTTGTGTTTGAGTTCATGGTTGCAGTCACTATGAAAATCCATCTCATTGAAGGTCTTCCTCATTTTTGCTGATGCTCTTATTTACATGATGTCCTCCACCAGGGACTAGTCCTTGGTGATAACATGTCCAAAGTACATGAGACAAAGTCTCACCTTCATTGCTTCTAAGGAGCATTTTGGCTGTACTTCTTCCAAGACAGATTTGTTTGTTCTTCTGGAGGTTCATGGTGTATTCAATATTCTTCAACACCATAATTCAAATGCAGCAATTCTTCATTCTTTCTTATTCATTGTTCAGCTTTCGCATGCATATAATGTGATTGAAAATACCACGGATTGGGTCAGGTGCACCTTAGTCCTTGCTTTTAAACACTTTAAAGGGGTCTTTTCCAGCAGATATGCCCAGGGCAATACGCTGTTTGATTTCTTGACTGCCGCTTCCATGAGCATTGATTATGCATCAAAGTAAAATGAAATCCCTGACCACCTCAATCTTTTCTGCATTTATCAAGGTATTGCTAATTGGTCCAGTTGTGAGGCTTTTTGTTTTCTTTATGTTGGAATCTAATCCATACGAAGACTGGAGTCTTTGATCTTCAACAGTAAGTCTTCAAGTCTTCTTCACTTTCAGCAAGCAAGGTTGTGTCATCTGCATATTACAGATTGTGAATGAGCCTTCCTCCAATCCATGTTCTTCTTCATATGGTCCAGCTTCTTGGATTATTTGTTCAGCATAGACTGAGTAAGTATGTTGAAAGGATATAACCCTGATGCACACCTTTCCGGATTTTAAACCATGCAGTATATCCTTGTTATCTCTTTATTTTGTCCAAATGACAGCCTTTTGGTCTATGTATGCCTGCATTACTTTCTAAGATCTGGAAATTTCTGAGCACAGTTTGCCCCAAGAGTATCAAACAAGGAAAAAACGAAGCACTGTTCATGCACAGAGGTATTGGTGGCTCAGTAGGAGAATTCTCACCTCCCATGTGGGCTTGATTCCTGGCCAATGTAGCTCATGTGCAGCCAACACTCGTCTGTCAGTAGTGGTTTGCGTGTTGCTATGAGGATGGAGGGTCAGCAAAGAAGTGATTGAAAACACCTCAACAAGATGGGTTGATGCAGTGGCTGCAACAATGGGCTCAGGTACAGCAATTATTGTGAGGCTGGCACAGGACCAGGCAGTGTTTCATTCTGTTGTACATAGGGTCACTATGAGTCAAAACCAACTTGATGGCACCTGACAACAACAATATGATGCTGAAAAGATTTCAGTGGGGCTTCCAGACTAAGACAAGCTAGGAAGAAAAGCCTGACAATCTATTTCTGAAAAGTAGTTAATGAAAACCCAATGGCACCAGGACAAAGCAGCATTTCTTTCCATTGTGCATGTGGTCATCATGAGCTGCCAACCCCTTGTTGACAACTAAGTACAATGTGTGCACTTAATAAGAGAATTGGGCTTCTTCGGCACCAAAACCATGTTCTGCTTTTCAAGTGGATTCTTTCCTGTCTTATGATTCTGTCCCTTCAGTGGGTAAGGGGTGTACCTCAGACCAGGGCTTCATTAAAGGACATTGATCTCTGTTTCTCAGTGTGGGCTTTGTGGACAAATGGACTTGGAGCAAATCCCTTCGTCATCTTCATGCACTGTATAGTTTTGTAATTTGCAAGGAGAGCATGGAGTGTGCCAGCTGGTCCTCAGCTTTACAAACTGGAGAAATCAAGGCCTCTGGTTTCTCGTGAACAACTAGAACATTCACAAGTGATGGACTTGTGCGTGTTCTTTCCCAGAACCTAACACACACTCTGTTCAGAGCTAACCAACAGGCACTTGACCCTGAGTCTCCTCAGCAGTTCAATCATAAGTAACTGGGCTGCACGTGGTTTCTCATCACCATGGAAGATGAAGGAGAAAAAATCCTAGACCCAACTCCCTTTTAAGTCAAGGGTTTGGGCTCAATAAGACAAAAGAATTCTTGACATAAACTCCAACAACGACCACATTAGCATTGGTCACACATTTTTAAATTTTAACTAGTATTTTCTAATATTTCATTGCTCAGAACCTCAATAATATGAACCGAAAATGCTTTTATGAATTTTCAGGAGCACGCATGTATAACAGGCAAGATCCCAAGTGGTGCTGCTGTCAGTCTGTTGGAGAATATAGAACATGCCCAGACTGCTCTAGGGGTTGGTTTCTCAACCAATGCTCTATTGATTTTTTGAGCCAGATAATGCTTTGTGTAATGGTGGGGGTGAGATGCCGCCCTGGGCGTTGTAGAATATTTAGCATCATCCCTGACCTCTAACCTCTTGATGTCAGCAGCATCTTCCTAGTTGTGACAACCAAAATGTCTTCAGACATTGACAAATGTCCCTGAGCAGCCAGACCCACATGGCTGAGAGACATTGCTTAGTGCAATACATAATATGCTGACCACTACCTAACAGGAGGAAGGACAACAAAAAAAGGACTCCCAGCTGGGTGACAAGAGGAACTCAACAGAGGAGGCAGTGTTAGGCTTGAACTTACAGATGGGTTTCAAAGAGCAATGACGGAGGCATTTCTGAAAAAAGAAACAAAAGTGAAGGAGCCAATATGGGAAGCACAGTGGATGGAAGAAACAGCATGCAACCAATTTAATTGAGAAATTAGGAATAGGAAGGTGACGTAGAGAGAGACGAGTCAGGCTAGGAATAAAGTTTTGAGGGCTTTGAAAGCCATGTTATGGAAATATTGAAGGTTTGTCACAACATCTCACCACATCCACTAGACAGAGATTCTGGGGTGTGCATGGTGGTTGTGAAAGGTAAGGTCTAGAGCAACAATTCTCAAACTGTTGCATGCACCAGAGTCACCTGGGAAGGATTACCTGAAGGGCTTGTTCAAACAGAAGAGTTTCTGATCTGATAGGGATAAATGGGCTGAGTATTTGCGTATCCAGTTGTGCTGAAATAAGTTTCTTCGTGTGGCCTTTTCTTTAATTCTGTGAAAAAGAGAAAATGAAAACAGCTTGGATGATTTTTTCCTAGGGCCCTGGGGAGTTGTTACAGTTGCCATAGTCCTTTGGAAAGCTTGCTATTTTTACCCAGGGAAGCAGCCAATCCCTGCCCCCAGAAAATGTCAGTTACTATGCAAAGAGATAGAGCCACTTGCAAGGGGATTGGCCAGTTTAGTCCAGAGAGGTTATTGGTCAGTTATTATGCAAATAGGATTGATAAAATCTGCCCAACAAAACTGAGCCACTTGCATATATAAAGGAGCTCTGGTGTTGTAGTGCCTAAGGCATTTGACTACTAACCATTAGGTTGGTGGTTCAAACCCACCAGCCACTCCACAGAAGGAAGACTAGGCAACCTACTTCTATAAAAATTTACTGTCTCAGAACCCCAACGGGGTTCAATATGAGTTGGAATTGACTCTATGGCAGTTTTGTTTGTTTGTTTGTTTGTTTTAGCATATATAAGTACCCATTCCACCGAGGTGGGGATGGCTCACTGCCATCAAGAAGAAGACCCCGGAGTGGTGCACATCACTTAGGACCTGGGGTCCCTGTGCTGAGAACCTAACACCAGAGTGGCAGCAGCAGAACCTGGTCCACAGAGCAAGAGCACTGAGTGCCTTCATGAAGGAATCTTGCTGGTGGAATGCGTGCCTCTGAGCACTTGCCAGCAGAGGTCAAAGAGCTGTCACACTTGTCTGAGTAGGGCAGAAGCCAGGCCTGGGAGTTCAGGGCATAGGCTGAGATCACAGGGCTGGCAGCGGCAGCCAATAAAAACTGTCCTGATTGAAGAGCTGTATCCTGGGTAATTCCTATTACTTCCATAATAAATCATAGCTGTGAGTATGGCCTGAGTTCTTTGTGGCCATTGCAATGAATTACTGAACCAAGCATAGAAGACGAGAGAGTGCCATGGGGAGGACAGCTATCGTTAGAATTAGTAAAATGGTTAGAGAGTGGAGGTATGCCTTACCTCCATCTCATAGGAATCAGTTTTGAGGTGATGTTGATTCTCATCCTCCCTGAAGTTAGACCAGGCCCAACACTATTGCTACAGCATTGTTGTTGTTGTTGTTATGTGCCATATTTCCAATGGTGTTGGTGCTCATGCTTTGCAAGTCAGTGGTCTGACAGAGATCACTTATGAGACTAGACTCTCTCTCTCAAAGTAGTCTGAGGGCCAACAGCACCCATCACCTAAGAGCTTATTAAAAATCCAAAATAGCTGGTGCCATCCAGCCCTCTGCATCAAAATCTGCACTATCACAAGGTGATTATTAGGAACGCTAACATTTGAAAACAAGGATCAAGAAAACCCACAAGTGTCTGAAGTAAGAGAATGGCAGGTGAAGCAATGAAATGTGAAATACTATCGATGTAAAATTAGCTTCACTTGCTAATTACTTGGTGAATGACAGAGGGACCTAAAGATTCCTCTGACACGTGAAGCCTGGGTAGGAGAAGCCCAGCAGCAGATAACCCATCCATAAGAAGAAAGAACAGCTTTACCAGTAAAGGGGAAAAAAAAGAAAAAGTGACTCTACTTGGGACATAAGTTAGAGAGGTGATGCGAAATCCAGGGAGAATTTTGCAACAAGCAGCAATGCAATTGGGATTCTGAACTAGAGACGGAGAGTCAGGCAGCATCTAGTGGGGGCTGAGAGTTGAAAAGTGGACGTGTAAAGAATATGCATGAAAAAGAAGATACGGAGAGAGAGCCCAGGATGGAGAGAACCTATGGAAAAGCAGCACTTTGCAGAAAAGAGGAATGCAGGACAGGCTAAAGCAAGTAAGGAGGGGTGAGGGTGAAGGTGAAGAACAAGGCCAGTGTTCTGCTATCAAAGCCACAGGAGGAAGAGCATGGCCAACGCTGCCTGGTGAGCATGGAGGATGCAAAGCAGGAAGACAGCTGAGAAGAAGCCCTTAATAGGTTACCACAGAGACCATGCAGGGCCTTGGAGAGTAATCCTGTAGGCGTTGAGAGTGAATGAATAGAAGGATGCAGAGGCCATGGGTAGAGCCTCCTCTTGAAAGAAGCTTGGCAATGGACAATCAGTTGCTAGGAGACCAAGGCCCAAGGTATCACAAATGAAATGAAGAATTATTTTAGGGCAGCAGAGGTAACTTGTCCATCAAGGAGAATACACTCCTGCAATCCTTTATATTTGTTTGTACAGCATTTTATGGCATTGATTGTGCTTTGACATTTGTTTTCCTTTCCCTGTGCGCTATGACACAGGCAGGCAGGATGATCAGGCTTGTTTTTGAGATGAGGGAAAGATGAGGTACAGTGAGTCACATAGCTAGCAGATTTGCAGCTGGAAATCTAAAATTGAAACATTTCAACTTCAGACCATAATACCTGCAGAGAAATTAAGCATTGAGCAGTATCTCAAGAGAATATTAAAAACCAAAACCAAACTCAGTACCGTTGAGTCGGATCCAACTCATGGTGACCCCTTCCTGGGTTGCCGAGGCAGTATCACTACGGAAGTAGATTGCCAACCTACCTTCCAAGGAGTGGCTGGAGGGTTTGAACCTCCAGCCTTCTGGTTAGCAGTGAAATGCCTTAGGCACGATGCCAGCAGAGCATAGAGAATATTAGTAGTCTACCAAGCAAAGGGGCCACGAGAAGAGGAAAGCTGAGAGCCGAGTGGCACCCTTTACTCAGCATCATGATGTGTAGGGCTATGTGAGATAAGTCCGATCCTCAGGGGACAGAACGCCAAGCTCAGCAAGGATGGGTCTGACTGGTTCCCCCCACAGAAGTCAGTCAGTTTGGTGCACAGTTGTGTGTCTTACACAACCAGCACCTACCATGCCAGTTGTTGTTTCCATCCATTTCTCTTGCAGATCCTCATCCTTAATGCTCCATCACACCCGTCTGCTGCAGGCTACTTAGGCCTCATTTCTCAACTAGTTGAAAACTGACCTCTGTGGAGCCAACAGTTTTGTTCAGGAAGTTCTTAGTCAGGTGCACATCAATAGCACTGCCACACTCTCTCCTAATCTCCAGCTCAACAAAGGAGCCAGGTGTCCACTTCCAAATGGCAACAATGAGTCCTCGTGCTTTCCTAGAGCAGTCATTTAGGTGTGAGGAGGACCATTCTAGAAACTAAGGCTCTCGACATGGCTGATACTTCTAGCTAAGGTCTAGGCCGAATCTCTCCTCGTTTTAAGTAACTCCACTTTGTATCTTTTAAAACAGTCTCTGTCATACAGTGCAGCTTGGCTCCTCTGTATTAAAAAAAAAAAAAAAAAAGCCATTGCACCTAAGCCAAGACACAAAGAATTTCTACAGGAAAATGCAGTTTCGCTCACCTTGCTCTGCTGATCTCTGGTTTGTGGTCAGAAAGGGCCGAAGTTAAAGAGGTTACTCAGCTTGGACAGGCATTAGGCATGATGTTATACATGTGATTTCAATGGCGAAGCTATATCCTTAAACTCCTCTAACTAGGAGTTTAGGAGCTCTGGTAGCATAGTGGCTAAGTCACTTGCCTGCTAACCAGACAGCTGGTGGTTCAGACCCACCAGCCACTCCTCAGAAGGAAGGTTGGGCAATCCTACTTCCGTAGTGATACTGCCTCAGAAACCCAAGGAGGGGTCGCTATGAGTCGGGGCCGACTCGACGGCACATAACAACAACTAGGAGTTGTTCTGGCCTTTTTATTATTATTATTATTTACTCTTCACTTAGAAATTAGGAGCTCTGGTGGCACAATGGTTAAAGCATTTGGCTGTGAACCAATAAGTGGGCAGCTCGAACCCACCAATCCCTCTGGGTGATTCTGTAACAATTTAAAGCCAAGTTCTATCACCAGAAGCCTCCTCTTTGCAAAGGGCATCAGCTTCTGCAAGAACAGTCAGCCAAGATCCTGCCACCTGCAACTTTGTGCAGGTTATTCAATAAGAAATACCCCAAGTGCACCCCTTAACTTGTGGTTTTTACCTTGATCACCCTCTGCTATTCTGCAGCTCCTTGGAGTACTTTGTCAAGAACTTCTTCCATCTGCTTCCCATTTTGCAAAACACTTTTTTATTAATGAAACATCTTTATTTTTACTTTGAACAGACTTTAACACAATTCTTTCCACAACATGAGGTAATCACGCAGTTCAGTCACAGAGCAGAGGAAAGTGAATTGACCTTTAAGGAAATTCAACGCTAATTACCGGCCAGATTAGCAGTGTAGTTGAGATGGCATGTTTCCGGCTTCAGGATCAGTGGTCAAAGGTCCTGGGTCACGGTCAGGCCTCGGGGTGCCAGACACAGAGGGAAGGAGGGAGGACCCCGGATGACAGAGGCCGCACACGTAACCAAGAAGGACCCAGCAACATGGCGGCCTCCAGGAACCCACTGGAAGGCAGCTGGGCCCACTGTACCTCCAGGTTGTGTTTCCCTTCCTGAGTTTCCTTGAGCAAGAAGTTCAGATGCTGGAGGAAGAGAACAAGGAACTCTATAAACTGAGGACGAAGTTATTCCGATTTGCTTCAGAAAATGATCTCCTGGCATGGAAGGCAAGGGCCAGGTGACAGGAAGATGCTGCCCAGGTCTGAGGAGCCGGGACAAGATCCAGAGACCCACACCCAAGGCGACATCTCTCGGCCATGGAGCCTGAGCTGATGGGCGGACTGTGGCTGGCGTCCCCACACCGACTTTGCCCCTAGCAAGGGCTGCTTGCCATCCACTTGCTGGACACTGAAAACGCTTAGAAAGTTACCGGAAAAGTATGAAGAATGCAGAAGGAGATTGGAGACAGAGAAATTAAAGGATTGGGCCCAAATGATAATGCGGCAATAGTGGTTGAGAGTTAGAAGTCCTTCCGGTCCAGAGGAAGACACAGTGAGGAGGCCACTGGGATTAAGGGGGCTGAGGCAAGGAGGCCAAGGAGAAGCACTGAGAGAAGCAACACACGGTCACACTTTCTTTTCTTTCCTTTCGCTTTTGTCTCACCCCTTTCTTTTTGCTTTATTTTTATTCTTTATATGAAGAACTAAAACTAAAAAAAAAGATGCACTTATTTGCTCAAGAACTTGCACTTCTAAGAAAGGGGAGTAAATGTGTCCCTGTCGGATCATGATTGATCTGATTATCGTCACCAAAATTGGCCCTATTTGCTTAGTTCCTACAAACCATACTCCTTACATTGTTGAGGGTAACTCAGAGGTAAAGCAACAGAATACATAAGATAATGATGAAGCCAAGGGGAGCTTAAAACATTCTTTATCATTTATATATATGCAATCTGGGCTGAGCTTGGTGGGGGCAGCTGGATTCCATTTCCCTGGGCCTCAGTGGAAGGCTGGAGGCTGGAATCACTTGAGGGGTCAGTCACTTTAATATCTGGCACATGAGCTGGAAAGACTCATCTAGCAGAGTTCAGACCAGCTGGGGCTCCTCAGCTCTCCTTCGTGATCTCTCCAGCAGAATGGCTTTAGGGTGAAGAGACTTCTTACGTGTCATCACAAGGATACCAAGGTGTATATTCCAAGAGAAGGAGCCAGGCACCAATGCCAGGAAGCAGTCTGTTAGTCAAAGTCATCACAAATTATCACTGTGTGTGATACTGCAAGGGCTTTTTTTTTTTTTTTTTTTTGCTACAATCGACCACACAACTGACTGCATTTTGTCTTAGTAGGTTCAACTTTCTCTTTCAAACTTTTAACTACTATTTCTTAATAATTGCAAAGTGGTGAGTTTACTGTAAGATGTATCGATATAGAGAGATGGGCAAAGGTACAGCAAGGATTGTAAGGCTGGCACAGTGTTTTGTTCTGTTGTACATAGGGTCACCATGAGTCAGAGATGACTC
>NW_006921890.1:2078757-2081302 GCF_000298275.1 Orycteropus afer afer
AAATTTCCAAATTATGCCATGGGAGACAACTGTTAAGTACTCATGCCCTGATTCTAGAACATTCCCAACAAGAGATTTTCCCCTTCCCTCTGATAGGAAGTAACAGTGGGCACATATCAACTGGGCCAGACTGATGAAAGCAGCCTTCAATTAAAGAGTTCAATATTTGTGTCATTTCCTTGTACTGTTGTTGTTGTTGCTATGTGCCGTTGAGTCAGACCCTACTCATAGCAACCCCTTGTTGGGTTTCTGAGGCAGTATCACTACAGAAGTTGATTGCCCAACTTTCCTTCCGAGGAATGACTGGTGGGTTTGAACCACCAGCCTCTAGTTAGCAGTCAAGTGCCTTAGGCACTATGCTACCAGAGCTCCCTTCCATGTAGTAAAAACATAGTTTTCTGAAGATGTAGAAAAACTAGAATTATTAAAAAACAACCCCCATACCAATTTTGGTCAACAGAAATGAGTTCCATACATACTTGCTCTAGTCATCATCTCAACATACTTTATTCTTTCAAGCACTGGTAAAATATGCTATGAGTTCATAACAGAATGGGCCTGAAATTGTATCACTGCCCCAATACATTATCAATTTTCCTACTATTTTAGGTTAGGAATTATGTTTTCCATGTGGTCACAATCCATTCCCAATAAGAACAAATGAAAAATGATTAAAGCGTTGAAAAAACTAAGAAGGAACACAGGTCCTTTGCATTGAGTAATGCTACAGTTTCTTCTGAACTGGGTTGTCTTTGGGAATAAGAAGATTCAGAACGGCAACATCTCACATTGTGTCATCCATCACCCCTCCTTCTTCTGCTAACATGCATCACCTAGATTGTCAATGCAATGTAATTACAGCCTTCTCTGTTTCCACAAGTCCTACCTCTACATTTTCACAGACACTGGACACCTCTCATGTGAGCTCATTGCCACTGCTCCTTGGGCTCCATTGAAGACAAAGACATTTATAGCTCATGAAGGGTTGCAGCCAGGTGAATGGCTCTGGCTTCTAATTGCCAAATACCCACACCTGATGCTGTCATCATTCCAGGCACAATCATTTACTCCACTCGAGAAGGGTCTCAGCCAGATATTCTGCTCACCCAAGACCCACAAAGATTCTAAAAGGCAGCTGTACTTACATACCCAATCATTTCCAACCTTAAAAAAATAAGTCACTAATATTTCAGTAACATGATAAATATGATAAGTAAAGAATATGATTTTTTTAAGGTGATGAAGAAATGTTTTAACTTTACTGTGGCAAGACTATACCTAACAGAGGGAAGAGGCACCTCCGGAAAAAAGATCCATATTGAAAGACATCTGCAGAAACCAATAGGATCTTCAAAGTCTTCCTGAAGCACATGGGTCACACCACAGTCACATCACAGTCACATCACAGTCACATCAGTGGCTTTGGGATCTATCACAAAATTTTCAGTGGCCATTCAGACAGCAGATATGAGAAAGAGCCAGAAGAGTGACTTAACACCCCTTTTCAATGATGACTATCATTGTGCACTATCCACTGTGACTGGGCATTGCCCAGCAATTGTTTTTGTGACAACTTTTGCCATGAGACCCAGGCTTAGCATTCACCTCAGACCACATGCTCAATTAGGTTTGAATTTAAAGACATTAAAACCAAACCACACTTGCATTGAGTCAATTACAACTCATAGCAACGCCCCCATAAGGTTTACAAGTCTATAAATCTTTACAGAATCAGACTGCCTCATTTTTCTCTTGCAGAGTAGCTGTGGGGTTCAAACTGCTTACCTCTTGGTTAGCAGCCCAATGCCTTTACCACAGTGGTGGGATATGGAGGGTGATCCTGGGATCTGGACTCGGATACACTTGAGTTATACTGGATTTAAGGGGCATCTAGTTCAAAGCTGAATCAAGCATCCATACACTCACCTAGGCTGTTTGCAACTTCCTGGGAATGCATGTGCATTAATAGTACCCAATCTAATACTTACAATAAGTAGCAAGAAAGTTTATATTGAACTGGCATTTATTCTCCCCATACATTCCTGTCAGTTGGTGTCTTGGACACTTGGAGCTTGATTAATTCAGCCTAAGATTTCTGTTCATTTATTCAACAATTGCATGATACTTGCTGCCTCCTGATCTTGAGTTAGCTAAAACTTAGATTGTGTTTGTTGTTTCTGTTGGTTTGTGTAGATATGATGAGGTCCCACTCCATGCATTTACGTACTTAATCTTTTCAGCTGCACTTGAATTTGATCTTGGTGTTCCAACCATACCTTCTAGCTTTCCTTGGCATCTTGATTCAGAATTGAGGTGGCTGTAGGTTCAATAAGCACATCATTATAGAGTGTCATTTAGGTTTAATAAGAGGTGTCCTTTCAGGGACATAGAAACACAAGAAACATCTCAGAGCTGAGCCATTTTATCAGCAGAGATTATTATGTAATGTGCTGTTCACAGCATGGAGGAGCCAGGCATGCCTCAATTCATAAATGGCTCTCAGATACTTAATCATCCCAATAGCCATATCATACAATTATTAGCA
>NW_006921890.1:2082652-2090535 GCF_000298275.1 Orycteropus afer afer
AAAAAAAAAACAAGGAGTCAATGACACTTTGTTAAAGCAGCATTTCCCATCCTCCATGACCACATCTTATCTAATTTGACTGCTGGGAGCTGCTCTCTCTACTAGCATCATGGTTCAGTTGGACACACTTACCAGTCCATCAGGATTCCCACTGTAATCCACCACTAACCACATTGCTTTAAAAGGATGAACGTTTACCCATAAAAGAAAAACAGCCTTATTCTGTGCACCATGCCAAGCATACTCAACTTTCAAAAGAATGAATGACAATTGTAGTAGGTCCATGTCGGGCATATGAGTGGAAAGGAATGAAAAGTTGTAAAATTAATGAAACCAGATGTTATTTCCAATCTCTTACTGGAGAAAGTCATTTGTCAATTGAATACATCCTGTTCCTTTATTGCAAATGCGCATCTATGGAAATCTTGATGAAGCCTGTAAACTTGTTCACAAAAGATATGATTTGCTGTGCTGATACAGGTCATTAAAATACCCAATAGCAATCACTGGACTAACAGAAGATGTTATTTCAAACAGGAAAACTATTACAATTGATAATAGGGTGAGATGAAACCTGGAGTAACAAATGACTTTGCTTTTTACAGGTCTCTGACATCAGTCCATGACACATCAATAAAGATTCCAATTGATTTGGAAGTTGTCATTCTAATTTCTTCTGTTGGTAAGGCTATACCCTAATTTTACTTACATCTTAGCTTGTACTCTGATGCTCCTGTCATTGTTGTCAGTTACCATGAATCAATTCCAACTCGTGGTGACGCATGTGTTCAGAGAAGAACTGCTCCATAGGATTTTTAAAGCTAGGACATTTTGAAAGCAGGTCACCAGGTCTATCTCTTGAGACACTTTTAAGTGGGTTGGAACTGCTCACCTTTCAGCCAACAGTTGGGCACTTGACTATGCCACCTGAGGACTGTCTCCATGATGGACAAGTATATCTCACACACTTTCCATTCCTTACTTCCTACCTTCCTTCCTCTCACATACAGGAATGACTGCCTGGAACTGTTCTTCTATTATCCAAGAAGCCAAGACTACAGCTCTCCTGTAGCTGTCTAAATCCAATCTCCAAGCCCAGTTCTACCAGCTCTTCCTGCTCCGTGATCTGACATCATGCATCTCTCATATCAAAACAAAACAGATGTCATATTTTCCTAAACTTTCAGCTGAATGCTAAGTGGAAAGTAATTCTCAGTTACTCAGTCAAGTAATAATACAACCATGACAACAAGCCTTCCAAATAAGAGTAGCCAGCTCTTGG
This sequence comes from Orycteropus afer afer, assembly GCF_000298275.1. NCBI lineage: Eukaryota > Metazoa > Chordata > Mammalia > Tubulidentata > Orycteropodidae > Orycteropus > Orycteropus afer. The sequence continues at coordinate 2,083,935 of NW_006921890.1, forward strand.
TTTTCTGTTATTAGGGAGAAAAAGGAACCTGTAGGGATGGTGAACCAGGCAAGAGCCTCAACTTCCAAGCACAGTGACTAAAACCAGCCACACAGCTGCCCTGCTGAGAAAATTGTGCCTCTGTCGCTGTACCACAGGTGTCAGAGGAGAGAGCCATGGCTGTCACAGCCCACCCAAGACACTTGCACACCAAGAATAAATCTGCAGACAAGTGTCTCATCTCCCACCATAGGAGAATGGATTCTGCCCAAAGCCTCCTTCCCCAAGTCACTCACTTCCCAACTGAAATATCCCAGGTCATATGTCTGAATCTTTTTCTCAAGGGGGAAAGACGTGAATTTCTGGTTTCTGCCTGGAAGTCTGGGCTTAGACCAATAATACCAGCCAAGAAGTCCTAATTGTGCCACATCTCTCAAAAACTTGACAAATGGCCACTAGCACAACCCTGGAGATCCAAAACGCACTTTACCTGAAGGCATTCACCAGAGAACTAGGAAAGGCTATGCATAAGATAGCCAGAAGTCAGAACTCTGTCGCCAGTCACACTCTCCCTTTCCTTCCATCCATTTTCCACTCCTCCATTGGCCCTTGCTCTCATTCAGATTGATGAATTCACTGTAAATGTTGTAGAGTAAGATGGAGTAACAGGGGCAGTATCTCACCTTAACACTCCAACACTGAACAAAATACGTACAACATGGGTTTGCACAAAGGGCTGCACAGGACTTAGGATCCCCAAGAGAAATGAAATAACAGGGGACCTACGATCACCCAGCCTCTGCCTGGAGGCAGGAAAGGTCACAAACAGAACATGCTGTGTCAAGGACACATCAAGCGAAAAGTTTCTGAAGGCCATGGTCACCTGGACATGTGGGACAGACATAGGAGAGAAGCAAGCTGCACAGGGCCCCTCTCCCATTAATACTGAAAAGTTCTAGCCCTCTGTGCCACTCTTTCTGGACTCCTCAGAGCCCAATATCATTATTCTCAGTCATCAGACATAATGAGGAACAGTCTACTAGGATACAGAGTTCCCCGGTTAGCACCATATAGTCCAAAATCAGTGCATTGTTGTTGCTGTTGTTAGGTGCCAGGTGCCGTCAAGTTGTTCTATCTCATAGTGACCCTATGCACAGCAGAATGTAACACTGTGTGGTCTTGTGCCAGCCTAACAATCCTTGCTATACCTGAGCCCATCATTGCAGCCACTGTGTCTATTGACTGAAAAAGGGTGTTTCCCAAGCATTCCGGGACATATAGTTAAAAAGATTATCCCTTGACTTGCTTTTAAAAACTTATTAATATTAATTCAGCCTCAAATCGTTGTCTAACTTCTCTTCTGCACCAGCATTATGCTAAGTGATAGAGATGTGGAGAGAAAGCCCTTACCCTTAAGGAAGTCTCCTCATAAGGAACAGAATGCTGAATCACACTCTCTGTGACAAGTTTTGGAAGGTCACATTTTCAAGGGTAACCTTCACTCCATGTCCTGGGGACATCTTTTTTCTGTAGCATTTTCTGTAATAAGTGCAGGAATCTTGACTGTCTACCACACTAACCCAATTATCTACTCCAAAACTTTTCAATAACAACTTTGTTCTCATTGAGAAAATAGAATTGCTTTAAATAAGTGGAGACCATGACACATCCAGCTAATTTTCCTCTTGACTTCAGATGACATTCATTGCATTCTGTCTGTGAATCACCCACTCATTCAGCTCTGGTAATAATGCTACAATCGTTCTTTGGCAAACCACTACCTCCCCACCCCCCACTACGTACATCAGATAGAGTTGGCCCTTCCCTGGTCCTAGGACTCAGATCTGACCAATCAACACATGGCATCCTTCTGGTCACTGTGATTGGTTCAGAGATGGTCATATGATCCAATTAGAACCAATGAAATACAAGGAGGCTTTCCTGACTTTTCCTTAGCAATAAGGAAGATAGGACACAGTGGTTAAACATCAGCTGTTAACCAAAATGTTGGCAGTTTGAACCCACCTAGCCACTCCTCAAGAGGACTTGTCAATCTGCTTCTATAAAGATTACAGTATAGGAAATCCTATAGGGCAGTTCTGCTCTGTCCTACAGGGTCATTATGAGTCTAAATTGATGCAATGACACCTAACAACAACAACAAGGAGGATACAAATCAGGAGCTGACAGGCCCACCATATGAGAATGCAGCCAAGGAACAGAACTCAGATCCAGGAGATGGAGAGACATCAAGCCTTGAAAATGATGCTGGACTTCCTGGGCCAGACATCACCTTCAGTGTTGTAGTAAATAAACTAACAATTTCCCCTTTTCTGCTTAAATTTGAGGGTTTTTATCATTTCTTCTTGAAGGGCCAAGTCCCACTTGAAGCATTTCTACTCTTGAGTTTCAAGAAATGAATCAATAATTTCCTTTCTTCTGCCTATGTTTGAGATGAGTTTTCTGATGCTTGGATTGAAAGTGTCCTGTCTGACACATCAGGTTAGAAGCCTCTCTCCTCCCCTTTGTGCTGACTGTCCTCCCACAGTTTCCCTGCCACCTGACACCAAGGACAGCTCATCTCTGCAGATCCTTTCTTGTATGTGCGGCCTCAGGTTGCCCACAGACTATGTGGACAATATCACGGAAAGTACTTTACTGCTGTTGTGCAGTTGAATTAAATCCAACTCATAGCGACCCTGTGTGGTGGAGTGGGACTTCCTCATAGGGTTCTCTATGCTGCCGTCTTCATGGAAGCAGACTGCCAGGTCTTTTTCCTACAGAGCCACTGAGTGGGTTCCAACCATCAAACTGTTGGTTAGCAGTCAGGCACATAACCATGGTGCCACCAGATCTCTTGGACACTTTAAACAAGTTATTTGGGGAATTTTGTTTTCTCATATGGCAATATGCATTATGAATTTCCAAGGTTCACTTGGCAACTGACAATATCTTTCATGTGGCAACTCTTAAAATACCATAAAACTTGTGTTCTAAAGCCTTCATGTAGGGATTCTGGTTAAACCATTTCATTTCTAGTCATTATCAAAGGAGCTCTGGTGGTCTGGTTGTTAAGGGCTTGGCTGCTCACTGAAAGGTTGGTAGTTACAATGTATCAGCCACTCTGAGAGAGAAAGGTGTGGCAATCTGTGTCTGTAAAGATGTACAGACTTGGGAACCCTATGGGGGAAGTTCTACTTCTAGGGTTGCTATGAATTAGAATCACCCCCCACCTTGAATGGATAATAGGATAAGGTACTTTATAGCAAGAACTGGATTACTGGATTTCAGGTAACTGGCGGTGACCTGATGACATTGATCTCAAGAAAAGATCTTCTTAATAGAAGATACCAGGAGGGAGGTAAAGGCTAAGGAGAGTGAGTCTCATTGAGACATTTTATCAAGGGTTCTGAGAGTATGGGGCTGCTCTCAGTGACCACCCAACTAACTGCAATCCAAAACCAAACCCACTGCCATCAGGTCAATTCCAATTTATAGTGACCCTATAGGACAGAATAGAACTTCTCTATTGGGTTTCCAAGGCTATAAATCTTTATAAAAGCAGATTGCCTCATATTTCTCCTGTGAAGCAACTGGTAGGCTTGAACTGTCAACCTTTTGGTTATCCACCAAATACTTTAGCCAATTTTGCCACCAGAGCTCCTTACTGAAGCAAAGAGGTAGAAAAAGCAGGAGAGTGTAGGTGGAGAATCTCTCACAGTTGTGCTTAGAACAAACTTTGGGTAGTGTTCTGGTTCCCTAATGCTGCTCTGACCAGAATCTACCACAGATGGGATGGCCTTAATAACAGGAGTTTATTTTCTTACAGTTTGGAGGCTTTAAATCCAAGTTCAAAGTGCCAGGCTCTAGGGCCTGTGTGAAAGCCCCTCAACCTTGGGGTTCAGCTCTGCCTCCTGCTCCCAGCCCACAGAAGCTAAGGCTTTTCTTCACTCAGTCAGCTGCTGGCTGCTGAGGCTGCCAAGCCCAAGGTTGACAAGTAAAAAGGCACAGTCCTGATGTTACCAAACCACACAGCAAGCTATTAATTCAAGTCCATTGTAAGTCCCAAGGTCTGAAGAGCATGGCAGGCTGCTGAACAATGAGATGGCTACATGTAGGGTTCAAGGTGCCATAAGCTAGAGACCATTCCCCAAACTGCTTCTTATATATGGGAACCAAACCTCATACCCAAAGTAGCTATTCAGCTGCTTGTGGTAGATCCCACCAGGGAGTTGATTGCCAGTCTCATCATGGGGAATAACTACCACCAGCTGCCCAGCCACTCAACCAGGCTCAGCCAAGTTGACACACAAACATATTCACCCCAGGGGATAATAGGTAAATAGAGATTTATTTGTTCTGTTAAAACAATTAGGAGCTCTGGTGGTGTAGTGCCTAAGTCACTTGACTGCTAACCAGAAGGGTGGTGGTTCAAACCCACCAGCCACTCCTCAGAAGGAAGACTGGGCAATCTACTTTCATAGAGATATTGCCTCAGAAACCCAAGGAGGGGTCACTATGAGTTGGGGCTGACTTGACAGCAGAGAGTTGAGTTAAAATAATTGGTAATGAGACACACATCTCTCAATTTGGATTTATATGATTTTTTAAACACTTATTAACTGAAGTCTTTTTCCTTCCAATAAGAACTCTTACAAATGAGGTGATATCTTCAAATCATCACTGTGGGAAGAAACTTCCCCAGCATGAAGGCTTTGTGCAATTTTAAAAGTAATTGACCTTGAATTCGACCACAGCATTTATATTGTTTACTAAAAGACGGGAGAAAAAAAAGAAAGTGAACTGAAAAGTCAACTAATCTATCAATAAACTTGCAGATAGTTACTCAATTTGCTACAGATTTTCAATATATGGAGGACTGGTTTTACCTGTTGGAGTTTTAACTTATTTCATTCTTATTGGTAACATTAAATATGCTAGTGTACAGATGAGACTTTTAAGCATCAAAATCAATAAAATGCATTCAGCCTGAGACTGCGATGGAGTTGTCGCCGTGTGTGCTTACTGCAGCCCTGCCAGCGAGCACAACGGGGCATTTTTCAGGCTGTCGGGATCACTTGTATCCTCCCCTATCTTGTCTCATAACTCATCCAGAAATGAGAGCTCATGTTATCATGTACAGCCTGTACATTCTCTTGATATATTAAAGGGAGGTAATCATTACTCCTGCCTCACTCCCTTTCAGTGACTGAGGAAGAACAAGGCATGTTCAAAAGTAAAAGACAGGAGAAGAGAGAGATTCAAAGATGGAGAACACAGGGAGAAAGGAGGAGAAAATGGGAATATAGGAGGTCAGGCCCTTCCGGGCACAGAGAACAGAGCCTCAGAGGACCTCCTTTTCACTGGGGCCCCTTATCCGGAAAACATTGTGGTAGACTGAATAAAGCCCCCCAAAGATATCTAGGAGCCCTGGTAGTGTAGAGCCTAAGGCACTTAACTGCTAACCAGAAGGCTGGCAGTTTAAACCCACCAGCCACTCCTTGGAAGGAAGGTTGGGCAATCTACTTCCATAATGATACTGTCTCAGAAACCCAAAGAGGGGTCACTATGAGTTGAGGCCGACTTGAGGGCACATAACAACAACAACAACAACAAAGATATCTACATCCTAATCCTCAGTGATTGTGACTGTGTTACCTGGCAAAAAGGGACTTTGTAGATGTGATTAAGTCAAGGACCTTAGATGGGAAGATGATCCCGGATAATCCAGGTGAGTCAAATATCATCACAAGAGTCTGTATAAGTGGGAGGCAGAGAAGTTAGAGTCAAGAAGAAGCCATGACCATGGAAGCAGAGGTTTAAACCCAAACCCATAGCTGTTGAGTCGATTCCAACTCATAGAGACCCTGTAGGACTGCCCCATAGGGTTTCCAGGGCTGTAAACCTTACAGAAGCAGACTGTCTCATATTTGTCCTGCAAACTGACTGTTGGGTTTGAATCATCCACCTTCCAGCTACTGCCTGAACACTTAAACACCAGGATCCTTAAACAGAGTTCAGAGTGACCCAGTTTCTCACTGGAAGGATCCATGATTCAAAGAATGTCATCAGCTTCTCCAAGCGGGAAACGGTAAGGAATCTTTCTCCCCTACAGCCTCTGGAAGGAAAGTAGCCCCGTCAACACCTTACTTTCAGCTTTATAAGACTCATTGCACAGGAACTCTGGTGGTACAGTGGTTAAGTGCTTGGCTGCAAAATGAAAGCTCGGCAGTTCCAACCCACCGGCTGCTCCATGGGAGAAAGAGGTTAACAGTCTGATTCTCTAAAGATTTACAGCCTCGGAAACACCAAGGTTTCTTCTCTGTCCTATAGCAACACTATGGGATGGAATCATCTTGACAGCAGTGGGTTTGGTTTTATTTTGGGAAGACTCTTTCTAGTCTTCTGACTTCAAGACTCTATGCTAAAACGGCAAGGAGGCCACGTGTTCCGACCTCCTCTAACCCTACAAGAGGAAGACAGGATTACCAGCAGTAAGCCAAGGCCTATTCCTGCCAGGCCAGACATGCTGCCTCCCTCCAGCCCTTTCATCAACCGTTTCTCCCAAAGCACCCACCACCTCTCTCCTGGGTTCGATAATGCACTGCAGTGGCCACACAGA
>NW_006921890.1:2091761-2099846 GCF_000298275.1 Orycteropus afer afer
TTTATGGAAGCAGACTAACACATTTTTCTCCCTCAGAATGTCTGGTGAGTTTGAACCACCAACATTTTAGTTAGTGGCCGAGTGCTTAAACATTGTGCCACCAGGCATCCTTTCATATAAAGCAACAGATCTTAATGTATTATTTTGTTATTTGATTTCCACATCTAAAAATGAAGCAACAGAAAGAGGAAAAAGTAGGAATCTTGGGAGGGTCAGTTGGTCATTTCTCTGATAAGTTGTAAGCTATCAATTTTTCCATATATATTCTTTGACCATTTCCCATAGAGAGGATTCTGTAAATATGAAGAAGTAAGAGAAAGGTGCTTGTTCCCAAGGAAGTTACAACATCATACAATGAGCTTCCTAGTATAGTAAAACTGGGCACAGGAAAGCAGATAAAAGGTTACACCTGAAAAACTGATTTAGGATTATTCAATAAAAGACAAGTACTTGGGAGTAAAATTGTATCAGGGTAAATTAATTCCTCATAAACCAGCATGAAAATAATTATCATGTTGAATAGTGATTAGGAAAATCATGTATAAGTTATACATTAAATAGAAAAGATATCTAACTGTACTTGAGTGTTATTATTTATTCAATTTTTCTCTAAACTGTGCACCGTACTTTAAAAAACATTTACTATTGATCAGAAATTTGTGTGTCTGTGGCATTTGACTGCTAACCAGAAGGTTGGTGGTTCAAACTCACCAGTCATTCCACAGAAGGAAGATGGGGCAATCTACTGCTATAAAGATTTACTGCCGTGGAAAGCCAGTGGGAGTTGCTATGAGTCAGAATCAACTCGATGGCAGCAAGTTTAGTTTATCCCAGAACACTTATTGTTGTTAGGTGCCATCGAGTCATTTCTGACTCATAGCGACCCCATGCACAGCAGAAGGAAACACTGCCCGATCCCGTGCCAGCTCCATGATCCCTGCTATACTTGAGCCTATCATCGCAGCCCAGAACACTTAATTGTACTCATAAGGAACCTGTACATAGACCAAGAGGCAGTTGTTTGAACAGAACAAGGGGATATTTCATGGTTTAAAATCAGGAAGGTGTGTATCAGGGTTGTATCCCTTCACCATACTTATTAAATCTGTGTGCTGAGAAAATAATCCAAGAAGCTAGACTATATGAGTAATAATGTGGCATCAGGATCAGAGGAAGACTCATTAATAATCTTCAAAATGCACATGACACTACCTTCCTTGAAGCATTTACTGATGAAGAGCAAAGACTACAGTCTTCAGTATGGATTATACTTCAACTTAAAGAAGACAAAAATCCTCACAGATAGACCCATAAGTAACATCATTAAAAATGGAAAAAAGACTGAAGTTATCAAGGATTTCATTTTACTTGGATCCATGATCAATGCCCATAGAAGCAGCAGTCAAGAAATCAAATGTTGTATTGCATTGGGCAAATCTGCTGCAAAAGACCTCTCTAAAGTGTTAAAGAGCAAAGATGTCACTTTGAACTAAAATGTGCCTGACCTGAGCCACGGTATTTTCTGTCACTTCATATGCATGTGAATGCTGGACAATGAATTAGGAAATGTGAAGAATTGATGCATTTAAATTATGGTGTTGGCGAAGAATATTGAATATACCATGGACTGCCGGAAGAGTGAACAAATTTGTCTTGGAAAAAGTACAGCTGGAATGCTCCTTAGAATCAAGGATGGCTAGAATTTGTCCCTTGTACTTTGGTCATGTCATCAGGAGGAGCCATTCCCTAGAGAAGGACATCATGCTCAGAAAAGTAGAGGGTGAGTGAAAAAGGGGAACACTCTCAGTGAGATGCACTGACACAGTGGCCGCAACGATGGGCTCAGACACAGCGATGACTGTGAGGATGGCACACGACCAGACAGTGGTTCATTCTGTCGCACAGTCAGAACTGACTGGATGGAACTTAAAACCAACAACAGCTTATTTCTTTAGAAAGCAGTTTTACTTACATTTCAAGTATGTTGTTGTTGTTGTTATGTGCCGTCGAGTCAGCCCTGACTCATAGCGACCCCTCCTTGGGTTTCCGAGGCAGTATCACTACGGAAGTAGGATTGCCCAACCTTCCTTCCGAGGAGTGGCTGGTGGGTTTGACATTTCAAGTATAAGAAGAAATATTCTTTCTTCAGGGCATTGAAGCCAAATATGTAGAACTACATATTCATTATGTCACGCAGACACAGGGTCTCTCATTACGCGGAATGTTAACTAAATTTAGGGACATCTGCAGCTGAAGGGAATATTTTCATTCTTCCTGAGGAGCTTGGGTTAGAGAAGAAAGTGGAACTGGCAACAGTGAGAAGCACATCAGCTCCAGGTGATGTGAAATGAGGATTCTGGAACAATCGTGGTTCTTCTTCCATCTCCCTGACAACTCCTTTCCTGGTAATGTCTTGGATTCTTCTACCATTCCATCTCTGTATTAATTTTGTAATAATTGGAGGCTCTTGTACCAAAATACCACAAGCTGGGTGGCTTAGAATGACAGAAATTTGACATAAAGCTCCAAGGAGGCCAGCAGTCGGAAATCAAGGTGTCATCAGGGCCATGCTCCCTCTGAAGCCTCTGAGGGAGAATCCTGCCTCCCCTTCTCCCAGTTTCCAGTGGTTCCCAGCCATCTTTGTTGGGCCTCGGCTTCCAGACTCATCACTTCACTCTCTGCTTCAGTCTTCACATGGCTGTCTTCCCATGTGTCTCTTCTCTTTTTTTAAGGACACCAGTCATTATTGGATCAGGACCCTTCCTACTCCAGTATGACCTCATGCTAATTTAATTGATAATGTCTTCAAAGACTATTTCCAAATGAGATCACATTTACAGATGCTGGGAGTTTAGACTTCACCATCTTTTTGGAAGACACAATTTAACCCACAACACTGTCTGTTCTGGTCACCTAGTGTCACTCTGACAAGAGATATACCACAAATGGGATGGCCTTAACAAACAAGACTTTATTTTCTTACAGTTCAAGAGGCTAGAAGTCCAAGTTCCAAGGGCCAGGCTCTAGGGGCTGTGTAAAAGCCCCTCAACCTTGGGCTTCAGCTCTGTCTCTTGCTCCTGGCCCACTGAAGCTAGAGGCATGTCTTCACTCAGGCAGCTGCTGAGGCTGACACACCTAAGGTCAACGAATGAAAAGGCACCGTCCTGATATTACCAAACCACACACAGGCCAATGATTCAAGTCCTTTAACAGTCCCAAGATTGGCAGAGTGTGGCAGGCTGCTAACTGAACTTTGAACTCAGACTTCTAGCCTTCCAAAATTGGAGACAAAGATGATTCTCTTCCAATTTACTGTTGAGCAGCATGAAGTAAACAAAACAAACTCTATGAACTTTTCCTCTCACTCCTTATCCATCCATATTAACCCTTATTATTTCTCACCTAGATTACCACAACAGTGTTCTCAGTGGCTTTCCTTACTCTAGAATAACGCCTTTCCAACCTATATTCCACACTTCTGCCAGATCCGTCTTTCTGAAACTTAAATCCAATCATAATGTGCCTTGCTTCAATTCCTTCCTGAGAACTTTCAAGATAAAGTTTGAACTTCAAGAACTAACTCTTCATCATATCTTGTGCAACTTCCTGCCCATGCCTGCCCCATTATCCATCCCAAATTATTGACCACCACACAAAGGCTTGTGACTTGATCTCCTTTCTATCTGCAATGCACACTGCCCAGTATTTAACTCCTACACATCCCTCAAAGTCAGCCTAAATGTCCATGCCTCTAGGAAGGGTTCTCCGATGCTATGATCAGATGCTACTTCTCATCTCAACTTCCACAGCACCTACTGATGTCTCTGTTAAGTCTGCATCACGCTGTATTATAATCACTTTTTACTCTGCAGACTTCCCAAAAGAGAACAGCAACTTGAGGACTATCCTTGAAACTTCAAGTTTCAAGTTCCTAGTGTAGTGTTTGGCACTTAATGGGTGCTGTGTAAATATGGTGCCATCAATAAGTGCTGTGTAATTATTGGGTAAGAGAGTTATTGAAATTACAGCCTGGTTACCCAAGAAAAATGAGATGGATTTATGTTCAGAAATTATCTCCCACTTGGAAAAGATTTGGGTATATCAAAGGAGCCAACCAGCAAAAGCCTTTATCTTTATTGAATGGAAAAAGAAATTTTGTAGGATTCGGGGACTAGGACCAGCATTTGGCTGAGATATTCCTCCAGGGAAATGACAGGTGAGACTGTTCCTGTGAAACAATGATGGTTAAAAACTTTGGTTAATTTCTTTCAACTCACTCTCCATTTTACTCAGACCAGTAATTAGAAATCATATGCAGAGGTAACACCAATAAAAATGGCTTCCATTCCATAAAGTGGGTATTTTATGTAAGACTATCACATCTTTCTCCCATGGAGCGACTAGTGAGTTCAAACACTGACTTTTCAGATAGCAGCCAAGTGCTCTACCCACTGCACCACCTGGGCTCCTTCTACAAGTCTATAGACTAATAAATAAATCTTATGTAAAGTGTCTCCAAATACACCCAAAATATTCCTCTTCCTCTCTTTGAAGAATACCTCTGCTTTTCCTATGCAGACACACTATACCTCTAGTATAGAGAGTAGAATGCTTCCATTTTTTCACTCTTTCTTGATTTTCAAGGTCTTGTCATCCCTAACACATTTGCACTTACCCAAGGACACTTGAAAGTACCTGAAATATGGAGGGGGAGGGTAACATAATAGATTGTAGGTACCAATATAGACTCAGTGGTTTAACTGTTTCTCATTTACTAAAAGAAAATTCACAGACCTTTCACCCTTAAGGGACATTTTCTAGACTTCAATAAGCACCAGCATGTCAAAGCCATTTCTTTTATCAACTTGGCAACCTCACACATAAAAACAGAAGAGTTCAGACATTAAAACACCATTAAGATGACTTTGGTTTCAAGATTCACACGGGCTCAGCAAATCTGGATCTAATTACTGCCGCCTTGAATGTGAAAAGAAGAGATTCTGAAGTTGCTTACAAGAAGTCTCATACGATTTAAAAAAAAAAAAAGAAAAGAAAAGAAAGAATGAATGAAAATCAACAAGGAGGCAGTGGACAACTTTGACTGAATTAAAAAATCGCTCCTGGCTTCAATTTTATCCTCTGTTCTTTCAGCTTGAGAAATGCCAAGCGTGTTCTTTCCTTTTGGTTTTCTAACTCCAGGTCTTTGCAAATTTCATTACAGTAATTGGTTTTGTCGCTCGAGCCACTCTTTGAAATCTTCTGTTCAGACTTTTTATCTTGTCGTTTCTTCCATTTGCTTTAGCTACTCTCCATTCAAAGGCAAGTTTCAGAGTCTCTTCCAACATTCATCTTGGACTTTTCTTCTTTTCTCATCTTTTTAATGACCTCTTGCTTTCTTCATGGATACTGTTATTGATGTCATCCCACAATTCCCCTGGTTTTCAGTCATTGGTGTTCAGTACATCAAACCTATTCTTTAGATGGTCTCTAATTTCAGGAGGGATAAATCAAGATCATATTTTGGCTCTCATGGACTTCTTTTAATTGTCTTCAGCTTTACCTTGAACATGCATATGTACAGTTGATGGTCTGTTCCACAATCAGATCCTGGCCTTGTTCTGGCTGAAAATATTGAGCTTCCCCATTGCCTCTTGCCACAGATGTAATCAATCTGTGTACTCTGCTTGGTGAAGTCCACGTGTGTGTTAGACTGGGTTATTGAGAGAAACAAAAGAAGTTAAGCTTATATAGAAAGAGAGAGAAAAAAAAATAGCTTAGGAAAATGGCTCACACACTTATAGAAGCTGTCAAGTCCCAAGTTCTTGGATCAAACGTCAAGCTGGAGGCTTTTCCCAACTCATACAGCTACAGGGGCTGACGAGCTCAAGGTTGGCAGGCAGTATACCGGCTGTTGACTCCAATGAATGATGAATCCAAGATCTCCAGGCTGAGCGGTGGGCTGCTCACTCACAGAAGGTTGTAGTCAGCACACCAGAGTCCCAATCCACAAAAGAATGTCTCTCTTCCCAGGATGTCCCTGGATATCCTGGAAGCAGGCCACACTCCTAGGGAAACTCCCCTTTCAAAGGATTGGCTGTTCAAAACATACACATCCTATCCCATTATGGGAATAACCCACTTCACAATTGCTTAAACCACACAGAATTGTGGTCTAGCCAAGATGATGCACAGATCTAACTATCACAATGTGTATAGCCACTATTTGTGTTGTTGGAAAAAGGCATTTGCAATGAATAAGTCATTCATCTTGCAAAATTCTATCATGGGATCTCCAGCAACATTTCTATCACCATGACCATATTTTCCAACTGTGGGTGATTGTCTTTGTTTCCAACTGGTAGCATAGTGGCTAAAGTACTTGACTGCTAACCAGAAGGCTGGCGGTTCAAACCCACCAGCCACTCCTCGGAAGGAAGGTTGGGCAATCCTACTTCCGTAGTGATACTGCCTCGGAAACCCAAGGAGGGGTCGCTATGAGTCGGGGCCGACTCGACGGCACATAACAACAACAACAACAGTGATAGTTACATCTGGATTGCATGCTTGGTCAATTTCAGACTGCAAAGTTTGGTAAAAATTTTTCAATTTCCTCATCTTTGGCTTTGGTGGTTGGTTTGTAAATTTGAATAATAGTAGTATTAGCTGGTCTTCCTTGTACGCATATGGATATTATCCTATTACATGAAAAGAAACAGCATACACTTCACTGGAATTCCAGAACAAAAAGAGGGGGGAAAAACTGAGAAAATTGTAGAAGACTTACTAACAGAAAAGATATTTGTCCAAGAAGCTCAAAGAACACCATACAGAATAGATCCCAAGACAAAAACACCAAGGCATATCATAATCAAACTCTCCAAAACCAAAGACAAAGAAAGAATCTTGTGAGCTGCCTGGGACAAAATAAATATTGCTTATAATAATCAAACAGTTAGATTGAGTTCTGATTACTCAGCAGAAACCAGGCAGGCAAGAAGGCAATGGGACAGCATATATAAAACACTGAAGGAAAAGAACTTCCAACCAAGAATTCTATACCCAGCCAAATTTCAATCAAATATGAGGGTGAAATCAAGACATTCTCAGACAAACAGAAATTAAGTGATTCTGTGAAAACCAGATCAACCCTACAAGAAATGCTTAAAGAAGTCCTTCCAATAGAGAACCCACAACAGAGAACAACAGAATCAGGACATATGACATCAACACTGAAACCAAATCAGAAATCGATGCTCAAAATAAGACCATAAAACATTGTATGCTAAAATCAAGGAAGTCAGTCTGCACACAACAACAGCAACTAACCAAATTAAAAAAAAAAAACAAAACTCACTGCCATCGTGCTGGATCTGGCTCATAATGTCCCTTCCTTGGGTTTCCGAGGCAGTATCACTACAGAAGTAGATTGTCCAATCTTCCTTCTGAGGAGTGGCTGGTAGGATTGAATTGCCAGCCTTCTGGTTAGCAGTAAAATGCCTTAGGCACTACACCACCAGAGCTCCTAACTAACCAAACAGAGGGAATAAAAGCTCTAAGTAAAAACTTCCAAATAGAGAGGAAAACAGGACAATGTCCTCATAGAACAGACTGACCCAAAAATATAGACACAAGAATTCACTCCAAGGTAACCACAGAGAAAATTAACAATACCCCTAAGCAAACCTAGAAGGAAGGAAAACATATGTGTTTAGTAAGCACAAAACCAACAATGAAGAAGAAAAGAGAGGAAACACTTAACAACAAAATGAACTCAGCACAGAAAAGTATATGGACCAAGGAAACTCCAACAACATGATAAAAAACCACAACAGAACGACAGCAGTTGATTCATACCTATCACTAATTACACTCAATGTGAATGGACTAAATGCACCAATCAAGAGAAGGAGAGTGGCAGAATGGATAAGAAAAGAAGACCCATCAATATGCTGCCTACAAGAGACCCACCTTAGACACAAAAATAAACACAAATTAAGAGTTAAAGGGTGGAAAAAATATACCAAGCCAACAGTAACCAAAAAGAGCAGGAGTGGCAATATTAATTTCTGATTAAATAGACTTTAA
>NW_006921890.1:2114745-2118999 GCF_000298275.1 Orycteropus afer afer
GTCAGAAGAGACCATTTCCTGGAGAAAGATGTCATGGGTCAATGAAAGAGGGGGAGGCCCTCAACAAGATAGATTGACACAGTGACTGTGGTGACTGGCTCAAGTATAGCTAGGCCCGTGGAGCTCACGCAGTACCGGGCAGTGTTTCGTTCTGCTGCACATAAGGTCACTATGAGTCGGAGGTTACTCAACAACACTTACCAACAACTACCACCAGAGGAATAAACAAAACTCTCTTGGAAGAAGTACAGCTGGAATGCTCCTTAGAAGACAGGATGGCCAGACTTCATCTCTTGTACTTAGATAACATTGTCAGAACAAACCAGTCCCTGGAGAAGGATGTCATGCATGGTAAAGATAAGGGTCAGTGAAAAAGGTGAATATCCACAAGGAGATTGATTGACACATTGGCTGCAACAGTAAGTGTGGCAGAGAACTAAACAATGTTTCATTCATTGGGTTTCTGTGAGTTGAAACTGACGTGATGGAACCTACAACAACAAATACCATTAAGCAGACACATCCTTACCCACTGCCTTTGTGTCATTGTGAACTTCCTCATTTTATTCTTTTTAAGTTTTCATTTAAGAATTTCACGGAACTTTAGGTAGCTCCGTGCAACGTAAGCACATCTGAACAAAAAAATTGAGAGGAATTTGTCAAAAAAAAAAAAAAAAAAGAAGAAGAAGAAGAGGAAGAAGCATGTATTCAGAAGGGACATATCCTTAATATGTTTCACTTACCTTGAGCTGAAAACTTTTTCCCAGTGGTAAATTACAGGCTTGTTTTGCTAAAGGCCATATCTGCAAATCCACACCAAAGCTTTCCTGTCAGTCCCAAATCAAACCAATATGACCCCAAGGGCCTGTGATTTTTGGAGGCTGGCATCACCACTCTTCTGTCCACAAAGAAGTAAATTCTCAGAAGGATAAGAACTAGTCAAGTAAAGCTGTCGATCATTTTAACTCCTCGTTTTGTTTTTGTTTTTGTTTTAGCAGAATATTTTTCTGGGTGTATAAACATACATGCCTCCTCACCTAGAATCCCTTCACTAATGTGAAGCATTCAGTGTCACCGGTTAACCATTTTGCCATTTTGAAGAACTGTGTTCTGTTCAGTTAAAAGCCTGTTCTCATGTGAAGCTAACGCCTATACCTCTCAATATGCTTTCAATTTGCTTAAACTCCTGACTGGAGTGAAACAATGCATTTTTATTACGTCTCCGTAATTTACTTGAAAGCACATCTCATATTCTATCTGAGAGATTAGTACACATGACAGCATTTTTAACTCTAAAGAAGAATATAAACATCAGTAGCCTTTATCTTTATCATCCCTTCAATTCCTAATACAAAGCAAGGACTCAATAAATGTCTGTTAGAATGAGTTTAAATGCAGACAAGCAGTGAAGAATTAAGGGAAACATTTCACAAGAATGATAATAAATCCAAATCATAGAGTGTTCCATTATGCTGGCATTGCCAACTGTACCGTGCTGGTCATGTGCCAATATGGGCTCTTGAGAGTGAGTGCGTGGGTACCCATGCCACCACATGTGGTTGTCCCATGGGGTTATCTGGTGTTAACCCAGAGTTGGAGTCAGTGCTCACGTTCCTCAAAAAATAAATTAACTGCAGGAGGCATTAATGAACAAGGCGATTTTGCTGAAGATCCAGAGGTGCCTAATGGTATCAAGTACACAAGGTGAGTGAGTTTTCTTTTCCCTCCACAATCTCCAGCCTCCACTCTGCTTCTCCTGGTTGCCTGCTACCCCTCCTATTCTTTATCCAAAGCTGCCATCAGAGCGGTTAAAGGTGAAAGGACAAGTTGATTCTGTCAAGTTGATTCTGACTCATGGTGACCCTATGTGTGTCAGAGTGGAACTGTGCTCCAGGAGGTTCAGTGGCTGATTTTTAGAAAGTAGATCACCAGGTGTTTCTTCTGGGGTGGCTCTAGGTGAACTTGAACCTTCAGCTTTTTCGTTAGCAATCAATGGTGGGTATACTGAAGAAACTTGTCAAGCAGCATGTTTTCCAAATTTGGGATAAAAATTGAAGAGAAGGAGAAGTATGGTGATAAAAGATATATCCCACCACAGAGACACCCCATAAAAGACAACACACTAAACCGTCCCACCAAGATAGCTTTGTAGACAGGTGCAGCATTTTGTAAAGAGAGGTGACAACACAGATAAAGCACCAATCATACCCATGTTCTTGAGCCACCATACAGAATATTATCCAAGAGCATAGGTCAACAGGAGGAAAAGAGATATCAAAATGAACTTGTTCATTGAAGGTTAACCAACAGTGGTGGTGGTGGTGAGAGAAGGGGTGAAAGTGTAAAAGAAAATTTCTGTTAAGGAAATGAGGGTACATCTTCAAAATGGAAAATAATTCTTCCATTAAAATTGTATTTTGGATTGTTGCTGTCATTAGGTGCCATCCAGTCAATTTTGACTCTTAGTGACCCTGTGGACAACAGATGAAACATGCCCTGTCCTGTGTCATCCTCACAATCCTTGCTATGTTTGAATCTATCATTGCAGCCACTGTGGCAATTCACCTCACTGAGGGCCTTCCCCTTGTTCTCTGACTCTCCACTTTACCAAATATGATATCCTTCTCCAGGGACTAGTCCCTTCCGACAACATGACCAAAGTAAGTGAGATGAAGTCTGGCCATTCTCACTTCTAAGGAGGATTTTAGCTGCATTTCCTCCATATTAAAATATAGAAAATGTTTATACTCATACTAAGTGAAAAAAATATTTAAAAAGCAATATTAAGACCATGGTCACAGATAGTGATTGTGTAAAATATAGTCTGTGTTTGGACAAGAGTTCAAAAATACTTTTAGAATTTTCAAAATGTGACCATTTCATCAACTGATGAATGGGTAAACAAAATGTGGTATATACATACCATAGAATTCCATTCAGCAATAAAAAGGAATGAAGTACTGACACTTGCTACAACATGAACAAACTGTGAAACTATTATGGTAAGTAAAAGAAGCTTGGCAAAAGGGCCACATACTGTATGATTCCATTTATATGAAATGTCTAAAATAGGCAAATCCAAAGAGATTGAAAGTATATTAGTGGTTGCCAGTGCGTGGGAAGAATGTGAAATTGGGACTAACTGCTAACGTGCAGGGTTTTTTTTTTTATTTTTTTTTAACTTTTTTTATGATTTGGATGAGACAGAGCAGCAGGATCCTGGTAAGGGGAGAGAGACAGTCCCCACCCAAAGAGGCAGAAAGGAAAGAAGAGCCACAGGATCCAGGTAGGGAAGGGCGGAAACATTCTGAACAGCTAAGGGAGACAAACGTGTCAGTTTGTAGGACTGTGGTGGCTTGCATGCTGCTGTGAGGGTTGAGGTTGTGCCACTGGAGTTTCAAATGCCAATAAGATTTCACATGGTGCACAGGTTTCAATGCAGCTTACAGACTAAGACAGACTAGGAAGAAGGAAGAGCCCATACACTTCTCAAAGAATCAGCCAGAGAAAACTTTATGAATAGCAGAGAAACACGGTGTGATGTATTTCTGTGCAACTTTATTGTGAATAGCCTGGAAACATTGTCTGATACAGTGCAAGAAGATGAGCCCCTTAGGTAGGAAGGCACTCAAAATACAACTGTGAAAGAGCTGACTCCTCAGAGCACAACCACCTTAATGATATGGATAAAGTAAAGCTCTTGAGACTTCCATTTGCTGATGTGGCAGGACTCGTATTCAGGAGAAACAGCTGCAAACATCCATTAATAGTAGAAACATAGATTGTACACAGTATGAACCTGGGAAAATTGGAAGTTGTCAAAAATGAAATGGAACACATAAAGATTGATATCCTAGGCACTAGTGAGCTGAAATGGACTGGTTTGGGCCATTTTGACTCAGACAACTATATGATCTACTATGCTGGGGATGACAATTTGAAGAGGAAGGGCATGGCATTCATTCATCATTACAAAGAATGTTTCAAGATCTGTCCTGAAGTACAATGCTGTCAGTGATAGAATAATACCCACACGCCTACAAAGAAAACAAGTTAATACTTCTATTATTCAAATTTATGCACCAACCACCAAAGTCAAAGATGAGGAAATTGAAGATTTTTATCAATTTCTACAGTGTGAAATTGACCAAACATGCAATCAAGATGTGTTGCTTATCACTGTTGACTGGAATGCAAAAGTTGGGAACAAAGAAGAATCACTGGTAGTAGGAAAATTTGGCCTCGGGGACAGAA
>NW_006921890.1:2119435-2129823 GCF_000298275.1 Orycteropus afer afer
CAGAAGAGACTCTGAAATTTGCCCCTGAGTGAAGAGTAGCTAAAGCAAATGGAAGAAATTACAAGATAAAAGAGCTGAACAGAAGATTTCAAAGAGTAGCTAGAGTAGACAAAGCCAATTACAATAATGAAATGTGCAAAGAACTGAAGTTAGAAAATCAAAAGGGAAGAATATGCTTGGCATTTCTCAAGCTGAAAACTGAGGAAGAAATTGAAGCCTCGAATTGCAATATTGAAAGCTTCTATGGGCAAAATATTGAATGATGCAGGAAGCATCAAAAGAAGATGGAAGGAATACACAGAGTCACTGTACCAAAAAGACCTGGCTGATCTTCATCCATTTCAGGAGGTCGCATATGATCAAGAACCAATGGTATTGAAGGAAGAAGTTGAAGCTGTACTGAAGGAAGTGGCAAAGAATAAGGCTTCAGGGATTGACAGAATACCCATTGAGATGTTTCAACAAACGGATGCCCTGCTGTAGGCATTCACTTGGCTATTCTAAGAGATTTGGAAGACCACTACCTGGTCAACTGACTGGAAAAGATCCTTATTTGTACCATTCCAAAGAAAGGTGATCCACACAATGTGGAAATTATCTAACAATATCATTAATATCACATGCAAGTAAAATCTTACTGAAGATAATTCAAAAATGGTTACAGCAGTACATTGACCGAGAACTTCCAGAAATGCAAGTTGGATTTAGAAGAGGACATGAAATGAGAGATATCATTGCTGACGTCAGATGTATCTTGGCTCAAAGCAAAGAGTACCAGAAAGATATTTACTTGTGTTTTATTGACTATGCAAAAGCATTTGATTGTGTGGATCATAACAAATTGTGGATAACATTGAGAAGAATGGGAATTCCAGAACACTTAACTGTACTCATGAGAAACCTATACATAGATCATGAGGCTATTACTTAAACAGGACAATGAGACACTGCATGGTTTAAAATCAAGAAGGGAGTGTGGCAGGGTTGTATCCTTTCACCATACTTATTCAATCTTTATGCTGAGCAAATAATCAGAGAAGGTGGACTATATGAAGAAGAACATGGCATCACGATTGGAAGAAGAATCATTAACAAGCTGTGATATGCTGACAACACAACTTTGCTGAAAGTGAGGATGACTGGTGCACTTACTGATGAATATTGAAGAATACAGTTTGCAGTATGGATTACATCTCAATATAAAGAAAACAAAAATCCTCACAACTGGACCTATAAGCAGTATCATGATGAATGGAGAAACGATTGAAGTTGTTAAAGACTTCACCTTGCTTGGTTCTACAATTGATGTCAATGTGCCAATGGAAGAAGAAGTCAGGACGTCAGTCTATGTATAACACTGGGCAAATCAGCTGCAAAGGACCTCCTTCAAGTGCTGAAGAGCAAAGATGTCTCCTTGAGGACTAAGGTACAAGTGACACAAGTCATGATATTTTCAATCGCCTCATATGCATATGAGAGCTGGACAATGAAAAAGGAAGACCAAAGAGGAATTGATGCTTTTGGGTTGTGGTGTTGACGAAGAATGATGAAAATACCATGGACTGCTAAAAGATTTAACAAATCTGTCCTGGAGGAGGTGCAGTCGGAATTCTCCTTGGAAGCAAGAAAAGCCAGGCTTCATCTCAAATACTTTGGTCATATTGTCAGAAGGGACCATTCCCTGGAGAAGGATGTCATGCTTGGTAAGGTGGAGGGATGACAAAAGAGGGGAAAGCCCTCAATAAGATGGATTACACAGTGACTGCAGTGATGGGCTCAAGTATAGTAAGGATCATGGAGTTGGCGAAGGATTGGGCGGGGTTTCATTTTGCTGTGCATGGAGTCGCTATGAGTCAGAGATGACTCAATGGCACCTAACAACAACATTGTGATTTGGGTGAAATTTTACAAAGCAGATTCATTTTACATTCAATAAGTCATACACATTTTGTTTCATGACACTGATGACAATCCCCAAATGTACTAGCTCTCTTCCCACTTCCTCCTCGTGGTTATCTTTTCCCTGTATCTTCTTGCCTATGCATTCCTGCCTCCCTAGCTTTCTCCCTGTGCAAATATTGCTCTTCTAATATCCCATGTTTGATTGTTCTAAGAAGTGCATCTCTGTGATATAATTGTTCCTCTGGTAGGCCCGTCTGTCATTTGGCTAAGAGTTAAGCCACTGGATCGAGTCCAGTCACATGGGTCATTGTCTTGGGGGCAGCATTCACATTTCTTCAGTCTCTATCTGATGAATAATCCTGAGCTTTTTTATGTACTTGAATTTTTGTTCCACATTTTTTCTCCCAGTCTATCTAGCATCTGCAATTTTGATCCCTTTCCTAGTGATTAGCATTGGTAGCTGGGCATCATCTAGTTCCTCTGGTCCCAGGAACATGTAGGCTGAGATTTCCATGGTCCATTAGTCCTTTGGACTAATTATTTCCATGTGTCTTTGATTTTCTTCACTCTTCTTTACTCTGGACAAGGAGAGACCAATAGTTGCATTTTAGATGGCTACTCACAAACTTCTAAGACACCAGTAACTACTCACCAAAGTAGGATATAGAACAATGTATTTGTGGACTATGTTGTGTTAATAGAGCTTGATGTTATTGGGGTTCTTTTGGGGGTGATAAAAAAAGTCTGGAATTACATATTGATTGTCACAGAACAAGATAAGGAATATACTAAAACCCACTGAATTATATACTTTACAATGGTGACTATTCTATGTGAATTATAGATCAATGAAAAAAGATAGTTTTCATTTGGAAGTAAAAGAGTTTAACAGAAGAATTCAAAGGGCAGCTTGACAGGAATAAATAAAGAATTGTAATGTACTGTGCAAAGACCTGGAGTTAGATAAACAAAAGGGAAGAACACAGTCAGCATTTCTCAAACTGAAAGAACCAGAGAAAAATTCCAAGCCACAAGTTACAATATTAGAGAATTCTATGGGAAAAAAAGTTTAATGACATAGAAAGAATCAAAAGAAAATGGAAAGAATACACAGTCACTGTACCAAAAAAAAAAAAAAAAAAAATGACATTCAACCATTTCAGGAGGTAGATCAAGAACCAATGGTATAAAGGAAGAAGTTCAAAATGCACTGAAGGAATAGGTGAAAAACAAGTTTCCAGGAATTAATGAAACACAAATTGAGATGTTTTGACACGTGGATGCAATTCTGGAAGCGCTCACTTGTCTATGCCGAGAAATTTGAAATATAGCTACCTAGCCAACTGACTGGAAGAGATACATATTTGTGCCCATGCCAAAGAAAGGTGATCCAAGAGAATATGAAAATTATTGAACAATAACATTAACATTACACACAAGTAAAATTATGCTGAAGATAATTTCAAAATGATTGAAGCAGTACATTGATAAGGAACTACCAGAAATTCAAGATCCAGAAGAGGATATGGAACAAGGGAGATCATTGTTGATATCAGGTGGATCCTGCCTGAAAGCAGAGAATACTAGAAAGATGTTTACCTGTGTTTTATTGACTGTGCAAAGGCATTCCATTGTGTGGATCATAACAAGTTATTTATAGTATTGTGAAGAATGAAATTCCATAACAATTAATTGTGCTCATGTGAAACCTATGCATGGGGCAGGAGGCAGTCACTCAAGTACAATAAGGGGATATTGCAGGGTTTAAAATCAGAAGTGGTGTGCTTCACAAATGACCAGAATTACTTGTCAGATAGAGAGAGACCTACATGCAGAACATCTAACCCAGGGCAATACACCATCCTACTATAGGGAGATGCACCCCTTAAAGCAATCAGCCATGAGACATCAAAGGGGCAGCATTCACATAGAAGGAAAGCTAGACAGACAGTAATGCACAGTAAAGAAGGGCACAGGGAGGGTGTAGTCACAGGGAGAGGTGGGGAAAAGAATGTTTTTATGGTTGGGGATGGTAACTGGGGTGTGATATCAAGTGTGCATGAACTGTTGAATGTAAAAAAAAATTTTCTTTGTAAATATGCACCCAAAGCACAATGAAAGAAAGAAAGAAAAAGAAATGGTATACCTTCAGTATGGGTTATACCTCAGCATAAAGAAAACAAAATCTTCACAATTGAACCAATAAGCAAAATCATGATAAACAAAGAAAATATTAAGGATTTCATTTCATTTAGATCCACAATCAACATCCATAGAAGCAGCAGTCAAGAAATCAAATGACATATTGCATTGGGCAAAGACAATCACTTGATTAAGGTGCTCCAGACTCTAAGCTATGAGTTTTTAATTGCCTCATATGCATGTAAAAATTGGACAATGAAGAAGTCCAAAGAAAAACTGATGAATTTGAATTATGGTGTTGACGAAGAATATTGAATATACCATGTACTGCCAGAAAATTGCGGAAATCTGTCATGGAAGAAGGACAACCCTGAATGTTCCGTGCAAGTGAGAATGGTGAGACTCCATCTCATGTACCTTGGACATGTTGTCAAGAGGGACCAGTCCCTAGAGAAGGATATTATGCTTAGGAAAATAGAAGGTGAGCAAAAAAGAAGAAGACCCTTGTCTTGGTTCTCCAGTGCCACTATAACAGAAATACCACAAATGGGTGGATTTGACAAAGAGGAATCTGTTCTCTTACAGTTCAGGAGGCTACAAGTCTAAATTCAGGGTGCTGGCTCTAGGGGATGGGTGAAGGCACCTCAGCTTTGCCTCTTGTTCCAGGAATACTGGAGCAAGCCAGAGACTTCTTCAGACTTGAGCAGCTATGGGCCGCTGAGGCTGACAAACCCAAGATTGACAGGTAAAATGGCACAATCCCAAGATTGACAGGCAACATGGCAGACCACTGGCTCAAGTCCAGGAACTGGACATGAAGACTCGGCCAAACACAGATTCCAAAATGTGCCAAAAACTAGAGACCTTTCTCAGTGTTTCCCCGTATACACTAAAAACAGGCTACACCCCAAATGCAACTACTTAGCTGCTCATAGCAGATTCCACCAAGGAGATGATTATAATCTCATTATGGGGAACAACTATTTCCACCTGCCAAGCACACAAACCCATGGCCCAGGGGAGTTGACACGCAACCTTTACTAACACGACCCTCATGAGATGGACTGACAATGTGGCTACAAAAATGGGCTCAAACACAGCACTGATTGTGAAGACGATACAGGATTGGGCAATACTTGGTTCTTTTGTACGTGGGGTCACTGTGAATCAGAACTGACTCCATGGTCCTTAACTACCTGCTAAATCCATTTTCAAAAACATATTTAACAGTTATTTAATCAGCTTTTGAATTAATTCAAGTGAAGACATTTGGCCACACACAGAAACAGATTTTAAAGTTGCTTCAGAATCCCAAACAATTTTTGACATAATAGTTTAAAATGGAAGAGATTTCCACAAGTTAAGAGTCATCTCAAACTTAACTTGGACGTCAGTCAACAGCAAGGCATAGAAATCAACATAGGGACAAAGATGTTTACACATATTTTAATGATAAGTTTCCAGATGGAGGCTTTGAGATTCTAAGCACAAATTGTCCATTTGAACAAAGAGCAATAAAGTCACCACTCTGAAGGAAATCAATGTTGACATTTTTAGACCAAGGTCCCATATTTCCTCCCAAAAAAATGATAATGTATATTATTTTATATATAATGTATATTGTTTTTTGTCAGCATTTGAGGGTCAACCCAAAACTTTTGCCCTTGAGTTTATTCTGACTCATAGTGACCCTGTAGGACAGAGTACAACTATCCCTGTAGGGTTTCCAAGGCTGTAATCTTTACAGAAGCAGACTGCCATTTATTTCTCCTGCAGAGCAGCTGGTGGGTTCAAACCATTGACCTTTCAGTTAGCAGCCAATGGTTTAACTCCTGCCAAAAAAATGGTCTTAAAGACACACATCTGATGTGAAATAATAGAAAGTGTGATTTCAATCATTTTTTAAATGTTGGCTGAACGACAAAGGGTTTACTTCAAATTATTATTCTCTCCCATTGAGTGGCAAGCACAGATGGAAATAAAGATAAGCTGTGGATGGGACCAGGGTGAAAAGGCAGGCGGGTCACACATTAGTTCTTCTCAGCCACTTTCTGACACTGTGTCCCCATAACTCGTCCATCAGAAGTGGAGAAGAAAGTGATATTGAGGTACTTCACAGGACATTTTCATTCTCTCACCTTGCTTTCTTTGAATTCACCTGAGATAAATGTTACTAGTAAATCTGACTATCAAATCAAAAAGCAAATCTGAAATTCACATCTTCATATTACATAGAAGTTGCCCTTGAGTGCAGGCAAAGGGAGGTAATTTTCGTTTCTATGAGAGAACATTCCAATTGACAAAGGAACCACAGGCTAAGAGAACAAGCACCTGGTCTGCATAGACCAAAAGGAACAGGTGCAAAGCTGCCTCCAGCAGCCAAGCTATGTCTTAGAATTGACTGTAAACTTGGTCTTGGTCCTCAGGCCAACACTAAAGAGCTCTGCTCCCACAATTCTCAATCAAAATAGAATTGCATCTCCTCTCTCCACTCCCAGATGCTTTAATGTGAGATAGAGTGGGTCATTAAACCAATGATTAATTCAAGTAAATGGAAACAACCTGGGCAGGTTTAACCTGAACTCAATGCTCAAAATGTGGTGCTCAGATAAGAAAAATCAGCATCACCTAGGAACTTGTTTAAAAACTAAATTCTCCAGCAAGTGTATTGAACCCAACCTATTGTCCTAGTTCTCTAGGGCTGCTGTAACAGAAATACCACAAGTGGATGACTTTAACAAGCAGGAATTTATTCTTTTACATTTTACTGAAACAAACTCACTGCCATCAAGTTGATTCTGACTCAGTGACCCCCATTGGGTTTCTCAGGCAGTAAATCTTTATGGAAGTGGATTGTCCACTCTTCCTTCTGTGGAGCAGCTGGGGGGTTTGAACTGCCAATCTTCTGGTTAGCAGTCAAATGCCTTAGGCACTGTTCCACCAGAGCTCCTTTTTTTATAGCTTAGGAGGCTAGAAATCTGAATTCAGAGTCCCAGAAATTCCACTGCTGAGCGGACCCACCTGAGCACAAGGTGACACTCCACCGCAGCGGCCGTCAAGGGCAATGTGCTTTGAGGTGGCAGAGCTTCATGAAGGAAGCAACTGATAACTGAGTCACTGCACAGAGGAAAGAGGCTCTGAAGGGCCATGGGATTCCCTGTGGATGTGGCTTGAGCAGGAGATAAATTTTTGGTTTTGTAAAGCCTTTGGGATTCCAGGTTTTCATTTTGTTATTGCACATAACCCACACCTAGAATGACTAACACAGCACCAGAAGAAACTGAGCAAGTCAAATGGACATTCATCTTAAGCAAGATGAGCACCAAAGCTTAACTTTGTTGAAACGATGGGAGCAATGACTCATTTGGAACTGTTAACCACTGGCCCAGTACAACCAGATGTGGCCATTCGAGAACACACAACAAATGAAATAATATATAGCGCTTACATTGAATCATTGTCTAGTTGGAAATGGAGTTGTTGTTGTTGTTAGGTGCCATCCACTCCTCTCTGACTCATAGTGACCATGCGCGCAGCACAACAAAACACTAGCCAGTCCTGTGCCAGCCTCATGTTCCCTGCTATACCTGAGCCCATCATTGCACTCACTGGGTCAATCCATCTCGTTGAGCGGCTTCTCCTTCTTCATTAACCTTCCACTTTACTGAGCATGACATCCTTCTCCAGGGAATGATTCCTTTTGACAACATGACCAAAGTAGGTGTGACGAAGACTGGCCATTCTCACTTCCAAGGAGGATTCAGGCTGCACTTCCTCCAGGACAGGTCTGTTAGTCCTTTTAGCAGTTCATGGTACTCTTAGCACTCTTCTGCAACACCACAACTCAAAAGCATCAACTCTTCTTCAGTCTTCCTTATTTGTTGCCCAGCTCTTACATGCATAAGAGTGATTGAAAATAGCATGGCTTAGATTAGGCGCACCTTAGTCTTCAAGGAGATAGCTTTGCTCTTCATCACTGGAAAGAGGTCTTTTGCAGCAGATTTGGCCAATGTGCTATGTCATCTGTTGTCTTGACTGCTGCTTCCATTGATGATGATTGTAGAACCAAGTAATATAAAATCCATCACAACTTCAATCTTTTCTCCATCCCCCCATGGCCCTGTTTATTGGATCATTGTGAAGATTTTTGTTTTCTTTGTATGGAGATGTAATCCATACTGCAGAGTATATTCTTCAATCTTCATCAGTAAGTGCCTCAAGTCGTCCTCACTTTCAGCAAGCAAAGTTGTGTCATCTGTGTATCATAGGTTGTTAATGAATCTTCCTCTAATCCAATTCCATGTTCTTTTTCATATAATCCAGCTTCTCAGATTATTTGCTCAGCATACAAAATGAATAAGTATGGTGAAAGGATACAACCCTTATGATTCCCTTCCTGATTTTGAACCATGCAGTATACCTTTGCTCTGTTTGAATAACAGCCTCCTGATCTATGTACAGGTTCCTCATGAGTACAATCAAATGTCCTGGAATTCCCATTCTTTTCAATGTTACCCATAATTTTTTATGATCCATGCAATCAAATGCTTTGCATGGTCAACAAAACACAAGTAAACATCTTTCTAGTGTTCTTTGCTTACAGCTAAGATCCATTGGACATCAGCAATGATATCCCTCATTCTATGTCTTCTTAATCCAGCCTGCATTTCCAGAAGTTCTCTGTCAATATACTAATGCAATGGTTTTTGAATTATCTTCAGTAAGATTTTACTTGCATGTGATATTAATGATATTGTTTGATAATTTCCACATTCTGTGGGATAATCTTTCTTTGGAACAGGTACAAATATAGAGCTCTTCCAATCAGTTGGCCAGGCAGCTGTTTTCCAGATCTCTTGGCATGGCCAAGTGAGTGCCTCCAGTGTGGCATCCATTTGTTGAAACATCTCAACAGGTATTCCATCAATTCCGGGAACCTTGTTCTTCTCAAATTCTTTCAGTGCAGCCTCAACTCCTTCCTTCAGTACCATTGGTTCTTGATCCTATGCCACCTCCTGAAATGGATGAAGATTGACCAGATCTTTTTGGTACAGTGACTCTGTGTATTCCTTCCATCTTCTTTTGATGCTTCCTGCATCATTCAATATTTTGCCCATAGAATCTTTCAATATTGCAACTTGAGGCTTAAACTTTTTCCTCAGTTCTTTCAGCTTGAGAAATGCCAAACGTGTGCTTCCCTTTTGGTTTTCTAACTTCATGTCTTTGCACATTTCATTATAGTAATTGGCTTTGTCTTCTTGAGCTGCTCTTTGAAATCTTCTGTTTAGCTCTTTGATCTTGTCATTTTTTTCCATTTGCTTTAGCTACTCTTCACTCAAGGCAAATTTCAGAGTCTCTTCTGACATCGATTTTTGTCTTTTCTTACTTTCTAGTTTTTTAATGACCTCTTGCTTTCTTCATGGATGATGTTCTTGATGTCATCCCACAATTCTTCTGATTTTCATTCACTGGTGTTCAACGCATCAAATCTATTCTTTAGATGGTTTCTAAATTCAGAAGGGATATAATCAATGTCATATTTTGGCTCTCGTGAATTTGTTTTAATTGTCTTCAACTTCAACTTGAACTTGCATGTGGGCAGTTGGTGGTCTATTCCACAATCAACTTCTGGCCCTGTTTTGGCTGAAGATATTGAGCTTTTCCATTGCCTCTTGCTACAGATGTAGTCTATCTGATTCCTATTTATTCCATCAGGCAAAGTCCACGTATATAGCCATCATTTATATTGTTGAAAAAGGTATTCACAATGAATAAGTCATTGGTCTTCTTCTATCATGCATTCTATCATGCAATCTCCAGCTTTATTTCTGTCACCAAGGCCAAATTTTCCTACCAATGATTCTTCTTTGTTTCTAACTTTTACATTCCAGTCACCAGTGATAATCAACAGTTCCTGATTACATGTTCAGTCAATTTCAGAGTGCAGAAGTTGGTAGAAATCTTCAGTTTCCTCATCTTTGACTTTGGTGGTTGGTGCATAGATTTCAATAATAATAATATTAATTGGTCTTCCTTGTAAGTGGATGGATATTATCCTGCAGTGACAGCATTGTACTTCAGGACTGATCATGAAATAGTCTTTGTGATGATGAATACCACACCATTCTTCTTCAATTTGTCATTCCTGGCATAATGGAACATATGGTTGTCTGATTAAAAATGGCCCAAACCAGCCCATTTCAGCTCACAATGCCTAGGATATCAATCTTTATGCATTCCATTTCATTTTTTACAACTTCTAGATTTCCTAGATTCATGCTTCATACATTCCATGTTTTTATTATTAATGTCAATTTTTGCAGTTGTTTCTACTCATTTTGAGT
>NW_006921890.1:2129923-2161957 GCF_000298275.1 Orycteropus afer afer
AAGTTTTACTCCATCCATATCATTAAGTTTGTCTCTACTCTGAGGAGTCACCTTTTCTCCAGTCATAGTTTGAGTGCCTTCCAACCTGATGGGCTCATCTTCAGGCACTATATCAGACAATGTTTCAGGTCTATTCATAAAGTGTTCCAGTAGTATATCAGACCATGTTTCACTGCTATTCATAAGTTTTTCACTGGCCAGTTCTTTGAGAAGTGGATGACCTCTTCCTTTTTCTGGAAGCTCTGCTGAAACCTGTCCACCATGGTAACCCTGCTGGCATTTTGCAACACCAGTGACATAGCCTCCAGCCTCACAGCAACATGCAAGCAACCACAGGAGGATAAACTGACAGAGAAGTTTATCTCCCTTAGTTGTTCATAACCATTCAATTCACTTCCCCAACTGCCTGCCTGTCCGCCTACCTGCCCAGGGGCCCAGCCTTGGATAAAGCCAACCCCGGAAAGGCCTGGGTCACATGCCTGCCTGGAAATGGATTGGAGCAATTCAGAGGGGCCATTTTACATTGGTTGGATTGTCCCTGTTGGTGGATTTGAAAACAGGCACAGGTGGGAGAAGTCACTTCATTCAGTGAAGGTCTCGGGAGAAGGCTATAGAAGTCCCCAAGTCTACTCTCTTATCAGGGTGTCCTGTTGCCTGGGGCAGCACAGTATAAACAAACCCAGCCCTTCCTTAGCTCTCATGAACTGGCTTGCTCCCCACCAGATCTATAAGGTCCCCATAGCTTTAACACATATTTTTAAAATTGTGGTAAATGTGTTTGCAAACAGATAATTGCCATTTCAGCATTCTTCCGGTGTACATTTCAGTGACATTAATTGTGTAGCATTCATTCATTAAAAAGAACATTTCAAGATCTATCCTGAAATACAACAATGTCAGGGATGGGATAATATCAGAAGCCTACAAGGAAGACCAACTTAAGTGACTATTATTCAAATTTATGCACCAACAACCAACACCAAAGATGGAAAATGGGATCTTTTTATCAACTTCTGCAGTCTGAAATTGATCAATCAATTATGCAATCAAGAAACATTGATGACTTTTGATGAATGGAATGCAAAAGTTGGAAACAGAGAAGTAGTGTCAGGTAGCTTGAAAATATGGTCATGGTGACAGCAACGATGCCAGAGATTGCATGACAGGATTTTGCAAGACCAATGACTTATTTATTGTAAATTCCATTTTTCAACAACGTTAACTCTGACTGCACATGTAACCTTGCTGGATGCAATAGACAGGAATCAAATCAACTACATCTGTGGAAAGAAATGATACAGAAGCTCAATATAATTAGTCAGAACAAGGCCAAGGACCAACTGTGGAACAGACCATCAATTGCTCTTATGCAAGTTTAAGTTGAAGTGGAAGATAATTAAAACAAGTCCACAAGAGCCAAAGTATGACCTTGCATGTATCCCATCTGAATTCAGACAACATGTTAAGAATAGTTTTGACACATTGAACACTAAGTGATTGTAGAACAGATAAGTTGTGGAAAGACATCAAGGACATCATACTTGAAGAAAGCAAAAGGTGATTGAAAAGACAGGAAGAAAGAAAAGACCAAAATGGATGTCAGAAGACACTCTGAAACTTGATCTTGAGCATAGGGTAGCTAAAGTAACAGTAAAAATTAGTCAAATAAAATAGCTGAACAGAAGATTTCAAAGGGCAGCTTCTGAAGAAGGAGTATTATAACTAAATATGCAAAGACTTGGATAAAGAAAAATCAAACATGAAGCACACACTCAGCATTTCCCAAGCTGAAAGAACTGAGAAAACAATGCAAGTTTTGAGTTGTAAGATCCATGTCTGTGCCCATTCCAAACAAAGGTGATCCAACAGAATGTGTGTACTTTTGACCGTGATCATTCATATCACAGGCAAGTAAAAGGTTGCTGGTCCAAACCTATGCCATTGAGTCAATTCTGACTCATAGTGACCCTTTAGGACAGAATAGAATTGTCCCCAAAGGCTTTCTAAGGCTGAAAATCTTTATAGAAGCAGACTGCCTCATCTTTCTCCCATAGAGCAGCTGATGGGTTTGAACCACTGACCACTTGGTCAGCAGGTGAATGTCTTAACCCCTTGCCACCAGAGATCCTTAAAATTTTGCTGAAGATAATTAAAAAACAATGGTTGCAGCAGTCGATTGACAAAGAATTGACAGAAATTCAAGCTGGATTTGTAAGAAGATGTGGAAAGAGAGATATCATTGCTGATGTCAGATGGAACTTAGCTCAAAACAGAAAACACCAGAGAGGTATTTACCTGTGTTTTATTGACTAAGCAAAGGCATTCAACTGTGTGCATCATAACAAATTATGGATAACATTGCAAAGAATAGGCATTCCAGAACACTTAATTGTGCTTATAAAGAATGTGTTCATAGACCAAGCTGCAGTCACTCAAACGGAACAAGGGGCTACTGCCGGGTTTAAAATCAGGAAAGGTGGGTTTCAGGGTTGTATCCTGTCATGACACTTATCCAATCTGTGTGGTGAGCAAATAATCAGAGAAGCCACACCATAGGAAGAAGAATGTGATGTCAGGTTTGGAGGAAGACTCATTAACGACCTACCACATGTAGATGACACAACCTTGCTTGTTGAAAGTGAAGAAGACTTGAAGAACTTACTGGTGAAAAGTCTTCACAACAGAACCAACAAACAGAATCGCGATAAAAGGAGAAAACTTTGAAGTTGTCAGGGATTTCATTTTATTTGGATCCACAATCAACACCCATGGAAGCAACAGTCAAGAAATCAGATATTCTATTGCATTGAGCAAATCTGCTGCAAAAGACCTGAACATGTTCAAAAGTCAAGATGGTCTGTGTCTTCTAAGCAAGGAATCCCCGATCTCCCTCCTCCCACCAGCTCCTGGTGACCACCTATAATCTTAGATCTTTATATGTTTGTCTGTTCTGGATAATTCATTCAAGTTTGATCAACAGTATCTGTTCTTCCACAAAGGGCTTCCTTCTTTCGCTCAGCATGATGCTTTCCAGATCCATTGATGTCCTAGCAGGCGTCAGGACTTCTTTTCTCCTTGTGGTGGAGGTAACACACTGTTTGCTTATTGCTTTTGAAAATAGCAGCCCTGGAGCCCTCATAAGCATAATCCAAAACCCTTACCCCTGTATTCTCATCATGGTCTCTTAGAGACAAAGTTGTGAGGAAGACGGGGGAAGATTGGGGAGACTGGCATTTTACAGTTTCCCTTAAATACTGAATGGTGCATCTCTATCTTTACTGATCCAGACCTTGATTGATCAGCAGGGGCATGGCAGATGGTTAATTGTTGTTTGGACTTGAACAAGTGCCTTACTTAACATATGAAAGAATTTATTTCTGTTAATGTCATCAGAAGCTTGAAATTCGAAAGGGCTGCTCAGGAAAGGAGAATGCTACATGGCTCTGGGGAAATGAATCACCTGGTCCGCTTGCTCTACAACTTGGTCATGCCCTCATGTTCTCTGGGGAAAAGAGCTTGTGGTGTCTCCTGGTGTGGAGTGAGGAAGCTCCTGCGAGACAGAAAGCCGATGGCCAGCGAGGCACACACACGGCCTCTGCTGTGGGTTTGGGTTTCGGAGGATAGCATGGAGGTGAGAAAGTGTTTGGGACGGGTGATGCCTACTGACAACTTGCAGGAGCCATCTCTCTGGGGGACAGTCAGCACCATCAGCTATTTGGGGCACATTAGAATCTTAGACAGGAAAAAGAAGTCCACAGAAAATCTTCCTTCAAACCAGAATGATAGGAAAGAAAGACCTGATTTCTTATTATTTGGTATTTCTGAAGCATCTGGTTACTAAATGGGGAAATAACAGTGTTCACTCGTTTCATCATTTTATCACCTCTTCTTGCTAAATAAAATAGAGAGGATGTCATATGGTTTTAAAATAAGGAATTGAAATCATGAGAGGGTAGGGATGGAGTATAAGCCCTAGAATTGTTTGATTGGTTCCCAGTTCCTGATCATCAGTTTCAGGGGATTTATCATTGGTCAAGGCTGCCCTGTGCTCCAAAGAGAGTTTACAAATGAGATTTGCAATCACCTACGTGTAGTGCCTAAGGCACTTGACTGCTAAACAGAAGGATGGTGGTTCAAACCCACCAGCCACTCCTTGGAAGGAAGGTTGGGCAATCTACTTTTGTAATGATACTGCCTTGGAAACCCAAGTAGGGGTCGCTATGAGTTGGGTCTGACTCGATGGCAAATAACAACAACACTGACACTGGCACATTGGGTCCTGAAGTCTGGATGGAGAGAAAGGACTCTTTGAATGCCCTTTGCAGCCATCCATCAGGCATGGACGAACATACCACATGTAGAGACATGCACAGCCATTCTAGCACAAGTGACTTAACCTCTCAGAAACAGACCCCCCACTCCCATGCCTGCTTTCTCTTTTCAGGAATCTCCACACTGGCTCTGCCACAACTATATAGTTTTCATTTCAGAAATAAGGTTGTTAGTTGCCCCTGAGTCATGGCGCTCCCATGCCAAAGGAATGAAAGGTGGCCTGGTCCTGGGCCATATCCATGGTCAGTTGTGAATCCTACCATTGTGATCCTTGGCATCTTCACTACCTGTATTTCAGAAGCTGATCACCAGGCCTTTCTTCCTAGTCTGTTTTAGTCTAGAAACTCCACTGAAAACTGGTCAGCAACACACACACCTCCACTCACAGAGAGGTGGTAGCTGTGCTTGAGGTACCCTGAGTGGAAATTGAATCCGGGTCCTCCGCACAGAAGGTGAGAATCCCATCCCTGTACCACCAAATGTCCTCATTCGAACACAATCAGCATTTGCTTTGGAGTTTTTCTACACACAACTGTAACCACTATAAGCCTTGTCTGAATCCGATTGTCAATAAACAACATACCAGGGTTTTGATTGTTTTAATTACCCATCTCTCTACTTGCAAACATATTATTGGCAGTAAGAGGCAGCCTGGCAGAGTTACCAGAAATTTGATCTATGCCATGAACTGTGTGCAAAATTCCCTCATTTCCATCCTGGAACAATTTGTTAATCTCCTAGAATTATAAGTTCAGCAGGTGAGCCAGGTTAGATCTTCTCCCACCTCCTTCTTTGCAGATGAGCCATGAGACCCATGTGTTCAGGTAGCAGCTGGTAGAAAGCATCTGGCAAGTCCCCCACATCATGTCAACAATGATAATATGTTTCCATATCAGGACAATCAACCTGAATGATGAAAAGATGAGCAGAGGGGAAAACACGTGTGTCTATATAATCAGACTTCTAGGTATTTATTGTATTGACATATAATTCTGATGAGAAAAAATTGGGTACTCTTACAAATACAAACAACAACAAACACACTGCTGTCGAGCAGACCTGACTCACAGTGACCCCTCCTTTGGTTTCCAAGGCAGTATCACTGCAGAAGTAGATTGCCCAACTTTCCTTCTGAGGAGTGGCTGGTGCGTTTGAACCGCCAGCCTTCTGGTTAGCACTGAAATGCCTTAGGTGCTACACAGAGAAATTCATTAGAGCTAGAGCAGAGGCTTGGTTTCGCCAGCTGTGCCCAGGCCTTGTCAGTGCATTTTCTTCCTGGGTGAAATCACTGCTCTGGTAGCAGGTCACAGCACCACATCTCACTCCTGTGAGGAGCCACCGCAGTCCAAAGTAGGGGAAGCTGAAAAAGCCCCTCCAGTTGGCATGAGATCCATGTCTTAGTTGAGCTAAACTCAATAAGAAATGAAAGGTTGTTTTCTGAATGTTTTGATCAATGACTCTGTAGAAGAATATTGATCAAAAGAGGAAAAATATGGAAATTAATTTCAAATTCTCATGAAATCCACATTTTCTGGAGCCCTGAAGGCTGGAATAACCCCTGAAATTATTAAACTCAGATAATATTTTTTTAAATAATAATATTTAATTGTGCTTTTGGTGAAAGTTTAGACAGCAAGTTTGTCTATTTAGACAGAAAATTGTCCCCTTTGACAATTTTCACACAAAGTGTTCAGTGATATTAGTTACATTTTTCACAAAATGTCAAAATTCTCTTTAATTGTTGTCTAGCTCCTTATCTTTTGGTCTTTGTTTGAGAGTAACTGTTGTGCTCTGAGAAAATCTTTAAACTTTAAATCTTTAACTGTAAATATCCCCTGAAAACAAAATTTAAAAAAACTAAATTGAACTCACTGCCATTGAGTCGATTCCAACTCACAGCAACCCCCTTTGGGTTTCCAAGGCAGCAAATCTTAACGGAAGTAAAGTCTTTCTTTAGTGGCTGGTGGGTTTGAACTGCTGGCCTTCCTGTTAGCAGTCAAGTGCCTTATCCACTACACCATCAGAGCTCCTTTAATATTCCCCTGAAGTCTTCTTTAAACCAAACAATGCTTTAGTAAAGTAATTTGTTATGATCCACACAGTCAAATCCCTTTGCATGGGCAATAAAACACAAGTAAACATCTTTCTGGTATTTTCTGCTTTCAGCCAAGATCCATCTCACATCGTGATGGTATCCCTCATTCCAGGTCCTCTTATGAATCTAACTTGAATTTCTGGCAGTTCCTTGTTGATGTATGCTGCAACATTTT
Source organism: Orycteropus afer afer (assembly GCF_000298275.1). NCBI lineage: Eukaryota > Metazoa > Chordata > Mammalia > Tubulidentata > Orycteropodidae > Orycteropus > Orycteropus afer. The sequence continues at coordinate 2,136,526 of NW_006921890.1, forward strand.
CTTCGTCTTCTTCTCCCTCTTCCTCTTCCTCTCCCTCTCTCTCTTCTTCTTCTTCTCCTACTCCTTTTCCTCTTCTCCTCCTCTTCCTACTCTTCCTCCTCCTCCTCCTCTTCCTCTTCCTCCTTCTCCTCCTTCTTCTTTTTTAATTCTCTTCAGCATAATTTTACTTGTTTGTGATATTAATGATATTGTTCAATAATTTTCCCAATCCACTGAATCACTTTTCTTTCAAATAGACATGTGTATGGATTGGCTGGTTTGTTAACTGTGTAACTGTCTTACAAATTTCTTGGCATACACAAGTGAGCACTTCCAGCATTGCATCCATTTGTTGAAACATCTCAATGGGCATTCCATCAATTTCTTGAGCCTTGTTTATGGCCAACGCCTTCAGTGCAGGTTGGACTTCTTCCTTCAGTACCATTGGTTCTTGATCATGTATGCTATCTCCTAAAATGGTTGAATGCCAATCAATTCTTTTTGGTACAATGGCTCTTTAATCCATTTTCTTTGATTCTTCGAGCATTGTTCAATATTTTGCCCACAGAATTCTTCAGCTGCAAGTCAAGGCTTGCATTTTTTCTTCAGTTCTTTCAGATTGAGAAATGCTGAGTGTGTCCTTTCCTTATGGTTTTCTAGCTACAGGTCTTTGCACATTTTATTTTAAAACTTTATCTTCACAAGCTGCCCTTTGAAATGTTCTGTTCAACCTTTAAAAAGTAATAATTTTTCCTTTCACTTTAGCTACTCTACATTCAAAAGCAAGTTTCATGGCTTCTTCTGGCATGTGTTTTAGTCTTTTCCTTCTTTCTGTCTTTTAAATGATCTGCTTTCTTCAAGTATGATGTCCTTGATGTCACCCCACAACTCATCTGGTCTTCAGTCATTATTGTTCAATGAATCAGATCTACCTTGAGATGATCTCTAACTTCAGGTTGGATGCACACAAGGTCATACTTTGGCTCTCATGACTTGTTTTAATTTTCTTCAGCTTCAACTTGAATTTGCATGTGAACAATTGATGGTCTGTTCCACAATCAGCCCCTGGCCTTGTTCTGACTGACGATATGGAGCTTTTCCATCATCTCTTTTCACAGATATAGTCGAACTAATTTCTATACATTCCATCCTGTGAGGTCCATATGTAAAGTTGCTGTTTGTTATTGAAAAAAGATATTACAATGAATAAATTGTTGGCCTTGCAAAATTCTATCATGTCGTCTCCAATTGTTTCCATTTTCAAAGCCCTGTTTTCTAACTCCTGATCCTTCTTCTATGTTTTTAACTTTCACATTCCAATCACAAGTAATTATTAATGCATCTTGATTGCCTGTTTGATCAATACCAGACTGCAGGAGTTGGTAAAAAAGGAATCAGTTTTTTCATCTGTGTCCTTAGTGGGTGGTATGTAAATTTGAGTAATAGCTGTATTAACTGTTTTTCCTTGCAGGTGTATGGATATTATCTTATCACTGACAGTGTTATATTTCAGGATAGATCTTGAAATATTCTTTTTGACAAAGAACATGCCACCATTCCTCTTTCATTTGTCATTCCCAGCATAGCAGACCATATGATTGCCTGATTTAAAATGGTCTGTATCAGTTCATTCCTGATTACTAATAATGTATGACACTGATCTTCAAGTGTTCTATTTCATTTTGACAGCTTCCTATTTTCCTAGATGCTTATTTTATATATTCCTAATGGTATGATTGCAGCTGTTTCTTTTCATTTAAAGTTGTCACAGCAGCAAATCAAGGTCTTGAAATCTTTATTCCATCCACGTCATTAAGGACAACTGTACTTTGAGGAGGCAGCACTTCCCCAGTCGTATTCTGAGTGCTTCCAACCTGAAGGGCTCATCTTCTGGCACTGTATCAGACAACGTTCTGCTTCTATCCGTAAAGTTGTCATTGGCCTTGTTTTTTAGAAATAGATCTCTAGGTCCTTCTTTACAGTGTATCTTAGTCTGGAAGCTCCACTGAAGTCTGTCTACCATGGATGACCCTGCTGGCATTTGAAATACTGGTAGCATAGTTTCCAGCATCATAGAAACATACAAGCCACCATAGTACAACGAACTGACAGATGAGTGGTGGCACATAGTAGACTAATTGTAATTACTGATTTCCTTGAAAATAAAAAGTGCCTTAGCAATTTTTCCATAGGTGGTATGTTCACATCAAACAGGGGTTGAGGGCAACTCCCCATTGTTCTTTTCAACCTCCATAATGAATTATTCCATTTGATCTCCAAAAGGTACTAAATTAATCCTCCTCTCCCCACCCTACTGCACACCTCCTAATCTAGTAATTGGGTATCCATGGCAAAATTGTGAACTAAATTAATTTTGTCTCCATTATGGGTTCGCTATCTCTTTTATTGAATCTTCCTCATCTTTAGCTCTTACTTCTTTTACTTGGTTTCCTCTATTCTATGGGCCAAGGGTATATTTTTCTCAACTTTTTTTTGTTGGCTTCTTATCAAGCACAATCTGCCTGCCTAGCTCTAGGCTTCTCTCCTGCTGGCTTCTAGCAAAAATGTTCATGATTTTGATGACTTTAGTGATGTCACATGCTTCCTCTGCCAGAAAATGTTTCTGTTTAATCAATATTCATGGAATAGTGCAGGAGATCTCAGCACTGCCTACACATTACAATCATGTGAAGCACTTTATGAAATTACTGAATGCCCAGGCCCCATCTATATATATTCTGGTTGAATAGATCCAAGGTGGTGTTAAAAATCCTTCCAGATGATTATAATGTACAACCAAAGGTGGAAAACCACTCCTTATACCTGAAGGAAGGAGAACTAGAATAAATGCAGCCCTGTGCTGAGTCAGAAAGAAGACTGGAATCCATGAGGAATTCTAACTCTCACCATGTTTGCAATTGTCTATCTCACCATGTCTGCAATTGTCTATCTCAGCTAAACAAAGAGCTGTTCAGATATTCATTGTTTATTTAACTTCCTACATAAGAAAATGATGGAAAATTCAATGGCTGTGCCAACATTTTCTGTACCTCTTATCCTAATCAAGATCTTTGAGTTGCCAGAAATATGGCCTGTCCCACAACTTCACAGACTCTTAAGAGTCCTTTGGCCATTTCTTTCATCTTTGAAGGTGTACAGAACTTTCTATCTTCTGGGCTCCCAAAAGAAGCAAATTACACTTTATTATGGATTGAATTATGTACCCCAAAAATGTATGTATTGAGATTCTGGCTTGTATTATGGTAAATATGATCCTGTTTGGAAATAGGATTTCCTTTGTTATGTTAATCAAGTCATACCCAAGTATGGTGGGTTCTCAACTTAATCACTTGTGATTTATGAAAAGAGTAGACTGGACAGAGGAGAAGACACACATCATGTGAGCACTGTCTACAAATCAGAGAATGTCAAAGACCCAAAGGAACCCCCAGGGCCACCAAGAGGGAAGGAATCGACACAGTCAAGACATTGCTTTGGACTTGTAACCTCCAAAACTGTGAGAAAATAAATTTCTGTTCTTTAAAGCCACCCATTTGTTGTATTATAATTTATGGGTAACTAAGAGACACTTGTTCAGAATAAGAGAGAGTACTAGGTCTCAACTAGCACCACAGAAAAGCAACATATTTACATGATATAAAGATGATAGAGGAAAAGGAAATTTAACTATCCAGATGCATTCAGTGGCTATCCACAGACACGGATACATAGTCTTTCCCTTCTTTCAGTACATTTCTTCTTTGACAACAATCAAACAATCAGATTATTACTTATTAAGGAGCTGTCCAAGAAATCTACTCTCCACTATCTATGTCAGCCATACTCTCACAAATATATGAAAGTAAAGCATCCTATTATTTACAAGAGATAAAGATGAATTCTTTTCACATGATCTTAAGAAATGTTTATGCTTCACATTTCCCTTCTAATATTATGTGTGACTTATACTGCTGTCTGTCTTTAATTGGGATTACACACCATCTTGAAGGAGCACTGGTGATGCAGTGGTTGAAGTGCTTGGCTGCTGACCAAAAGACTGGCAGCTAGAACCTGCCAACCGCTCTGTGGTAGTCTGCTTCGTAAAGATATACAGCCTGGGAAACCCTACGGGGCAGTTTTACTCCGTCCTATAAGGTTGCTATTAGCAGGACTTGACTTGATGGCAATGGGGCTGATACACCATCCTGAGTGTCAGCATGAATTGGCAGTGTTGGTGACATTGTGTACTAGGGTCTTGGAATGTTTCATGCAGGACAGCATGCCCAATGACAACAGTTGTGAAACATGGTGAGTAGTAAGTAGTTATGAAGAAAGTTTATATATCCAAAGGGCTTCTATGTACAAACATTAAGAAGAACAGAAGGAGTTCTGGGAGGGGGCAGAGAATAAAAAACTTCAAAAAGGGGATAACAGCAACATGAAAGCCCACAGGATTTCAAAAAAGGAGGGAAGAAAATCCAGGCAATGATTATGTCCCCTGTCATTCTCAACCAAGCACTGAATTGAGACTAAAGTGAAACACTGAAACTATAAATTCCTTTGGCCAAATCAGATGGGTGGGACATTTTGGCAATGGTATATTAAACATAATAATGATATCTTATGAGATCTGACTATGCTCTTTGATGCCTAGTATAGATATGTATCTTTGAGCCCAAATAGTTAGCCAGAAGGCCAAGTGCCTTTTTGGGCAAGAAGAGTTTCTCCCAATGCACCCATGATTTCTGTAGATTCTTGGGTGCTATGAGAGATATGTCTGATGCTTAAGACTTAGAGTTCTGCAGGAAGGGAGAGGTTCTGCAGACTTCAGTGGCTTTTGCCCCCATTGGGTCATTGCATACATAAGTCTTTCCATTGAAAAAATATAATCCTTGCATATTGTTTGGAGAGGGAACCAGAAATCCAAATGAACTCTGAGAACATTCATTAAATAACTAGCAGAGAAATTGTAGCCCTTTGAAACTAGGCCAAATGATCCCGATTCTGTGGTCCACCCATTTATATCCACTGACTGATAATAAAATGTATGTTTTGGGGCAATAATTCACTGTCACCATAGTCTGAAACCTTTGAGCTCATTGTAAACTGTTTTATGAATTTTTGAGGGAACCATTTTATAAATAACATTTTATATGTTATTTCTCTACTATATCTTATTATGGCCACCCTGTCAATTCATACTGGAAAGTGTCACAAAAATATATGCTTGCATCTTCTCTTAAAATTTGCAAAGTTGAGCTGGGTGAGTTCTGAGGAACGTAACAGTTAAGAATACTGGCTTTAAAAAATAATGATGATGATAGCAATAAATTGTCAAACCTTGAGCCTAATTAAAGCCAACAGAATGAAAAATGAGCCTCTTACACCATCTCGTAGCTTGGGGCCTACAAAACTTGTCAAGCTATGATAGGTGTTATGATGAAACAAGCGCTTGCTCTGTGGGTGCATTTATTGCCCAATCTGTCCTACTTTTCTTCCCTCCTCCCTGAAGTTAAAGAAAGAGGAGAAAGCATGTAAATTACAGCTTTCACAGCTTTGGTTGGAGATATGCTTTTCCAGTGCTTTCCTCGCCTCCTCTTCGGGCCTCCCTAGTTGATGAGAATAATGCATGGGAACAGACATTCAGTGCCTTCATCCTGTATGGGCAAACAGAGACTGTGGTCAGGAGGAGCAGACCAACACTCATCTCACTCTGACCACTTTCTAGATCTCGGCTTGAGCTCCCAGTTCCTTGTTCACTCACACCCTTTGCCTTTTTCCCTTTCATCTGGTCCTTTTCTTTTCTTTGGTGTGTTAAAGGTTTGTGTAGGTGTTTCAGGGCCAAGAACTGAGTGACTCAGCTGAATTAGTGAGCTTTGGAGAGGATAAGCCAATCATATTCAAAGGGAAGGAAAACAGCAGAGTCTGTTTGAGCATGGGAAGAAGAACATCAAGCCTGGTCATAATCCCCATCCAACACTCTTCTTCTTTGTCTCAAGGAAATTTCATCCAAGGGACCGTCCAACATGTTCTACCTCCTGAAGCCAGACTTTGATTGATACCAGGACACTTAATGCTCATTCCTATGTTCAAATGTAACTTTGTCTTTCTAATGACCAATCTCTTCTTTGTTTTAGATTTGAAATTTCTTCTTCTGTATTACCTGAGCTGAACAGGCTATCCATTTAAAATTGTTTCCTATAAACTAGCATTTTAATCATGCATGAGGGAGTGGAGGGTCTGAAAACACATTTCTGGAGTTTCTAAACAATAATCCTTGATGTTTGAATAGGAAGAGGTAGTTTAGAAAGTATGTGATTTGATTTTCACCCACAAGTCTCTGAGACAGACAAGGGAGTCGTTGAGAAAACTGAGGCCCCAAGAGGTTTGACCCAGGTCATGGGGACACATAATAATCAACTGAGATCTGGTTAAAGGCCAGGTAATATTATTTTTAAGAGCACTGGTGACACAGTGGTTAAGCACTCTACTGCTAACCTAAAAGTCGAGTATTCAAACTCCCAGTCACTTCACAGAGAAAAAGTTGTGGCAGTCTGCTTCTGTGGAGATTACAGTTTTGGAAACCCCCTGGCGCAGTTCCAATCTGTCTTCTAAAGGGAACACACTCCCCAGCAGTAGGTTGATTTGGGCTTTGCTTCCATCAAGATTGACCTTAGAAACCCTGTAGGAGAGTTCTACTCTGTCCTCTAGATGCGCTGTGAGTTGGAATCAAAGTCATGACAGTGGGTTTGGTTTGGGCTTTGTTTCTCAAGACAGACACCCTTGGAAAGCCTCTGGGGCAGTTTTACTGTGTCCTCTAGGGGTGCTGTGAGTCAGAATTGACTAAACGGTAACAGGTTTATTATTACTTTTACCTGATACCTTTTCTTCGATGCCATCACCCATATAACGTAGAGTGGCCTGACAGTCTGTTGGCTGCTGTTTATAAACACCCTGCGGAAGGCCCAGGACCAGGGACAGAGTGAAATTCTATATCACGACATCAGAGATCTTCAGTTTGTTTTCCCTAAAACTAAAAACAATTTCTTTTTTCTTGTTTTTGGTAATGAATTAGAAATCACTCATATAAAAAATTAATTTAAATCTGTGTTTAATTTAAAAACAACATACAAACATAGTTGGAGCCAGCCATCTGTGAAATACCAGTCCCGTCACTGTTTCAACTACTGCCTTCTGAAAACCTCCTTGTCCTTATAAAACATCACATTGATCTCACTCCCTGCTTTTGGCTGACATGACTCTAAGCACCTCCATTGTCACTGACTGCATGCACAGGCTCTCCTCATAAAAGTCATGCTTGGAATACACTGAAAAGCCATGTGTCCTAGAGTAAATGAAATGTTTATGAGAAAGAGTGAACTTCCTGGACTTCCTATTTACTCTGTCTCGAGAGGTTGCCCAGGAATGGAGAGGTGCAAAGCCTGCCTGTCAGCCCATGGATGTGAACAAATACACTCACCCTCCAAGCCAGGACCTAAAGGGACCACATCAGGGCAAGACACAGTCAGAACTGACAGAATGGGCTGCCACAGGGATACCTATCAGACCCAAGTCTCCACAAGAGCAATTGCTGAAATACAAGCTAGAAAAGCATGTGCTACAGGAGGAAGTGGAGAAAAACTTGCAAGTTCAAGTTGACAGTCCAATCAGCGTGAGAAACAACTCCAACGCAGCATTGATCAACCCACATGGAAGCCATACACCCCAGGCTAGGAAGGTGTGAGCTCTTTGCTAGTAGGACTTATCCAGAGGAAACAATCCAGCTAAGCAGGCTGTTTGGACCATATCTGGCCAAGTTGGAGAGTAAAGAAATAGTTGCTGAATGACTGAGTGCTGAGGAGTGGGTATGAGGAATTGCTGAGAGGGTTGGACCTGCCCATCCTGGTTAAGAGAAACTTGGGGAAACTCAATAAAGGAACAGTACAACCAGTCTCTGTGAGAAGCAGAAGCTAAGACAGGCAGAGAAGGCAGTTTTTCTTGGGGAAAACCTCTTTAGACCTATGTTAGGAAATCAAACCCAAACCCAAACCCAAACCCAAACCCAAACCCATTGCACAGGAGTGACTTCTGACTCATGGAGACCCCGTGTCACCAGACCATGGTGCTGCTGGATGGATTTGAGCCACTAACCTCTAGGACAATAGTCACAGACTGCTTGTGCCAATCAGGGACTTCATGTTGGGAAAAGCTTTTGCATGACTTTTAAAAACCCACTGACACTGAGTCACTTCTGACTCATATGACCATACAGGACTATACTAGTTCAGTTTGTGTGTCAACTTGGCTGGGCCTGGGTGAGTGGCTGGGCAGCTGGATGTAGTATTCCCCATGAGGAGACTGGTAATCAACTCCAGGGTAGAATCTACTGAGAGCAGCTGAGTAGCTGCCTTTGGGTATGTGGTCTGCTTCTTGTATACAAGGAGAAGCTTTGAGAACGGTCTCTAGCCTATGGCACGCTTGGACCCTGCATGTAGCCATGTTGTTGCTCAGCAGCCTGCTATGCTCTGCTGACCTTGGAACATAAAATAGACTTAAGTTAATGGCCTGCCGTGTGGTTTCATAACATTGGGACTGTGCCTTTTTACTTGTCAACCTTGGGACTTCTCAGCCTCAGCAGCCTGCACTTGTCTGAGTGAAGAAATGCCTCTAGCTCCAGTGGTCTGGGAGGAGGAGGCAGAGCTAGACCCCAGGGTTGAGGTGCTTTCACTCAGCCCATAGAGCCTGGCACTTTGAACTTGGACTTAAAGCCTCCAAATTGTAAGAATGAACTCCTGTTTGTTTAAGCCATCCCATTTGTGTGTGGTATATTTTTGTCAGAGTGGCACTAGGTAACCAGAACAAGGACAGAGTAGAACTGCCCCATAATGCCAAGGCTGTAAATCTTTATGGAAGCAGACTGCCCCGTCTTTCTCCCACAGAGAGGCTAGTGAATTTGAACTGCCAACATTTTGGTTTGCAGCTGAATGCTTTAACCACTACTTCATCACTTCTACTGCTTCCCACTTTGTCCCCTGCATGCAGGACATCTCCACTCGGATGTCTCAGTAACATGTCCATGTGGTATAACCCTTCTCAGATGCAGCCACACTGTGGACTTGAGGCACAACAGACTAGATTTATAACCCTGCTAGTAGGAGTTAAGAACCCAGAGACTCAACTCTAAAACACAATATTTTGTAGCTCAGTATTTTACGCTAACATTTCCTCTCCTAACGTAATTGTGTTTTGTAATATGGCAGGTGGTTTGAACCGCCAGCCTTCTGGTTAGGAGTCAAATACCTTAGGCACTACGCCACCGGAGCTCCCAATATAAACATGTATTTTCTCCAAACCTTGATCAAACAGACTCCCTCAATATATGTGTCAGATTTTTCTGACACTTCATGCTTCTGCTCAGTGGCAAGGGTTGGCGGCTGGCATTTGAAAAGTTCTGGGAGGCCAGTTGTCATCAAGTCAATTCTGAGGAATGTCAGAGTCGAACCATGCTCCACGGGATTTTCAGTGGGTGGTTTTCAGTAGTTGATCTCCAGTCCTGTCTTCTGGGTGCCTTTGGATGGAGTTGCACCTTCAACCATTCAGTCAGCTGTGAGCCAAGACATTAACCTTTTGTACTATCTGAGAAGAACACAAGTGGGTCCATCCACTTCCCTATATTCTTCTTTTCTCCAATCCCTAAATTGACAGCTGACTCTCCTTTCAATTTTGTGTATTATACACTTCAAGTCCCCTTTGCTTCTTCTCTCTTCTTTCTAACCCATTTCTGACTCTGTACCTTTGTTCCTGCTGGGCCTCCCGCTTTGAAGGCCACCACTCTGTCCAGTCCTCCTCATTACTGTCTCCAAGTGCAAATCTTCTAAATTCTTCCCAATAGAACGTACTGTCATGCTCACGCCACTCTTGCCATAGAATTCTCTGTTTGAATTCACCCTGAACCACTGTTGGAATGATGGTACAAAGGGTTGTGGTTATCACCCTGTTTAAAAATCACCATTGACTCCCAGTAACGATTACATAAGACCAAAGCTTTTTGTCTTAATCCCTTCATTTTATGTGCAAGATTTCCTTTTAACATTTCTTTTCTTTTAATCTGAAATACTCTGATTGGTCATTATTTTGACATTCAGTACTATGTGCTATGAGTGATATGAAGAGGAACCAGACAAGAGCTGACACTGGGTAAGGGACATAGAACATGCATTAAAGATAAAAATGAGCAATGCCTTAGGAGAGATAGAAGGAATTCTAGTGGTATAGTGGGTAAGGTATTTGGCTGCTAACCAAAGGTCAGTGGTTCAAACTCACCGGCCACTGTGTAAAAGAAAGATAAGGAAATCTGCTCCTATAAAGATTTATAGCCTTGGAAACTCAATGGTGGTCACTAAGAACTGGAATCAACTCAGTGGCAGTGAGTTTGGTTTGATTTTGGTAGGAGAGATAAACACATCCCACTCACAGGAGGGAGACCCCATTTCTGACTCTGAGGGATGGTAAGTTCTGTGAAGGATGTTGTGTTAGACTGGGTTCTCTAGAGAAATAAAAAACAGCAAAGCTTATATATATATATAGAGAGAGAGAGAGAGAAAGAAATTTATCTTAGGAAAATGGCTCACAAACGTATGGAAGCCAACAAGTCCAAAGTCCCTGGAGGAAACGTCAGGCTGGAGGCTTTTCTTAGCTCCTCAACCACAGGGGGCTGAGAATCTCAAGGCTGGCAGACAGTACGCTAGCTGTTGACTCCAACGAAAGAAGAATCCAAGATCTCCAGGCTGAACAGTATGCTGCTCACTCATGGAAAGTTGTAGGCAGCACACAAGAGTCCCGATCCACAGAAGAATGTCTCTCTTCCCAGGATGTCCCTGGATATCCTGGAAGCAGGCCACACCCCTAGGGAAACTCCCCTTGGGCATATTGGCCACTCAGAACACAGTCATCTGATCCCATCATGGGAACAACCACACAGAACTGGGGTCCAGCCAAGTTGACACACAACTCCAACTATCAAAGATGTTGTATTTTGAGTGTGCTTTGAAGGGTGACTTCCATATGGGCAGACAAGAAATTTGAAGGAGGGTCAGTGTGATCAGTAACATTAAGGTATTAAAAATATATTTATAAGGCAGTGAATTCTACAGTCCAGCAAGGCTGAATAGAGACCACGAGATGGAGAAACAAGGCTAGAGAAGCAGGCTTGGGCAGATCACTAAGAGGCCCCAGTCACCTTCAGACAGGAGGGGACTAGCCAGATGGCATTTTCTCATTTCCTTCCCAGAGGCTTTGTAATAATCACCTGCTGGCTGATTACTGGGTCATAAACATATTCTCCCAGTCACTTGGCACCATGAAGTCTTGTCTGACTACTCTAGCATGCCTCCAGCTGCACCCACAATGGGCACATGGTAAACCAGCCTGGGTTCAAGTCCCAGCTCCATTATTTACTAGCTACTTGATCTTGAGTGAGAAACTCAACTTCTAAGCCTCAGTTTCCCTCTCTGTAAAATGGAGATGATACCACCACCTTCAACCTGGACTGAGATCCTGAGTAGCATGAATGGTTAATGTTCTCAGTTGCTAACCTGAAGGTTAGAAGTCAGAGTCTGCCCAGAGGTATGTCAAAAGAAAACCTTGGTGATCTACTTCTGAAAAATCAGACGGTGAAAACCCAATGGAGCACGGTTCTACTCTGACACACTCAGTCACCATGAGTCAGGATAGAGCTGATAGTAATGGGGTGACTGGTCTACCTAGGGTTGTGAGTATTAAATGAACATGGAGTTAAAGTTCTTGACTAAAATAAAAGCAAGATATTGTTTCAGGGCTCATCTTCAAAAGAGCTAGTGAACCAGATAAGCACTGTTGTTGTTGTTGTTATGTGCCGTCAAGTCAGACCCGACTTACAGCGACACCTGCTTGGGTTTCTGAGGCAGTATCACTAAGGAAGTAGATTGCCCAACCTTCCTTCCAAGGGGTGGCTGGTGGGTTTGAACTGCCAGCTTTCTGGTTAGCAGTCAAGTGCCTTAGCCACTATGCTACCAGAGCTCCTCCAGAATGAGCCCAGCTGTAAATGACCAGAGTGGCCAAAGGCGCCATGTGTGCCAGGTGAAGATCAACCCAGTGTTATTATTTTAACCACATTTTCATCGTTATCAGTACATGCCACTCCATGTTGTTGTTGTTCTTAGGTACTGTCGAATTGTTTCCGACTCATAGTGACCCCATGCACAGCAGAACGAAACACTGCCTGATTCCATACCAGCTCCATGATCCTTGCTATACTTGAGCCCATTGTTGCAGCCACTGTGTCAATCCATCTCATTGAAAGGCTTCCCCTCTTTCTTTGACCCTCCACCTTACCAAGCATGACATCCTTCTCCAGGGCATGGTCCCCTCTGACAACATGACCAAAGTAGATGAGACGAAGTCTGGCCATCCTCACTTCCAAGGAGCATCTTGGCTGCACTTCCTCCAGGACAGATCTGTTCGTTCTTTTGGCAGTCCATGGCACTTTCGGCATTCTTTGCCAGCACCACATATCAAAAGCAGCAACTTTTCTTCGGTCTTCCTTATTCATTTTCCAGCTCTCACATGCATACAAGTGCTTTGCCACTCCATAGCTTTTCTTTATTAACTTCTCTAAACTCCTACTAACAATTCTCATAGTTTATCAGTTAAATTCCTCTTAAACCAAATAACCCATGGCCATCAAGTGGATTCTGACTCATGGTTAGGACGTTGTGAGCTGTATGAAAGACAATCATGTCTTACCCAGCTTTGTATCTTCTGTAAGCACTAGCATGCCATTTGAAAGTGCTTATCACTTTATGATTGAGGGTTGAGAGAGATTCTATTCTTACCTAAACCCAAACCCACAGCTGTTGAGTCCATTCCAATTCATAGCAACCCTGTAGGACAGAGTAGAGCTGCCCCAGAGAGTTTCCAAAGCTGTAAATCTTTATGGAAGCAGACTGCCACATCTTTCTCCTGCAGAACAGCTAGTGGTTTTGAACCTCTGATCTTTTGGTTAGCAGTCAAGTGCTTTAACAACTGCACCATCAAGGCTTGCTTCTATTCTCACACATAGTTTCAATTGTTCTGTATTTTCCTATTCAACTCCACAATATTTTTCAAAAAGGAGAAAAAATTAAAAAAAGAAGAAGAAGGAGCATGAAAGTGTAAATATCTTTACACATCTCTTTGAGGCAGCATCACCATTCTCAGGCATTATTTCTTAGAGATAAAAAGAGCAAAGTACGTGGAAGTAGGCAAATGGGTGATTTCTCCAACCTGATCTGAAATGGCAATCAGTCAACATAAACATAAAAATCAAACGCACTGCCGTTGAGTTGATTCAACTAATAGCGACCACTCCTTGGGTTTCCTCAGTGGTATCTCTATGGAAGTAGACTGCCCAATCTTCCTTCCAAGGAGAGGCTGGTGGGTTTGAATGGCTGGCCTTCTGGTTAGCAGTCAAATGCCTTAGGTACTACAGTGGGTGCCTCAATGCATGCTGCGCCTCCATGAGGTGGATATAAGACAGCTGTTAAAAAATGAGGTTGACACAATACATTACATTCAAAAGATACCCGCAATGTAGTTAAGTGACCTGTGTTTAGTATAATGTGGTAAACATGAAAGGATACACACATGTGCATACATACATCTGCTTGTATTAACAAATAAGAGGGGATGGAAGAAAACGTATCAACTTGTTAAATGATGGTTGCATCAGGGGTAGAGTTAGAAGGCTACCACCCATTTGTCAGTTTGTTCTACTGTGGTGGCTTTGCATATTGCTATGATGCTGAAAGCTATGCCACTAGTATTTCAAATGCTGGCAGGTTCACCACGGTGGGCAAGTTTCAATGAAGCTTTCAGACTAAGAGCATTCTGGTGATCTACTTCTGAAAATTGACCAAGGAAATCCTATGGATCATCAGGAGGGATCAATGCCATCAGGATAGATCAACAGCTATAGGACACCATGTTTGGTAACTGCCAGGGCCAGGAAGGAGGAGGTAAACTCTTTGTGAGGCAGATTGGCACAATAACTATAACAGTAGACTCAAACATGCTGGTGATCATGAAGAGGGCATATGACCAGGCAACACTTTGTTCTTTGGTACCAAAGATCACTATGAGTCAGAATTGACCCAACAGCAGCTATCTATCTTGAGTTTGAAAGAGGGATGAGAAAAATTTTAATTTTACTTTAGACTCTTCTGCAGTCTTTGACTTTCACTAGGACTGTGCATAACTTTTGAAATTCCAGTGACTGTCATTTAAAAAAAAAAAAAAAATGAACCTTTTAACTGATAACAGTTGTTTTAATGTGTAATAGTGTTAGCATGTAATTCAGATATATACCATACTGAGGATTTGGTCTCCTGGGAATTCATTTCATAAAGACCAGGGGCTGGATCGTGACTGGGGGTCCTGGTCCTATTGTGATTCCAGTCTGGGTGTCCATCCACCCTGTGTTTGGTGATACAAATAGTTATGCACTCAGCTACTAATCAAAAGGCTGAATGTTTGAATCTAGCTAGAGGTGCCTCAAAAGAAAAAACTAGATATTGAAAACCCAATGGAGGACAATTCCACAGTGACACCAGGTGGTCGCCATGAGGCAAAGTCAAGTGGACAGCAAGTGGTTTCTCTCTCTCTTTCTCTCTCTCTTTTGGTTTGATGGAGCTCTTGAGTGCTAAGCTTGGGGGGCAGGTTGCACACCTCAAAGTATTCTCCAAAAGTTGAAAGCACCAGTGAGATGGTCTGTCAAAGTAATTACGACCTTCCCAATAAGAAGGATATCTGTGATTGCAGCGGGCGAACCAGTCTATTTAGATTCGTCCCTGACCCAAGACTGGAAATGGTTGGCTGATAATTGCAAAGTTTGGGTTCCTGAATGACGAGTTAGACGCAGTGGCTTCATTTTATGTGAGTCCTACTTCCAGCCGCATCACCTTAAACAGAGGCCCTTTGAAATGCGTCGACTCTACACTAGACACTGGGAAAATGATGACAGCAAAATGAATCCCAAACCTCCAATTCCTTCTGCTACTGAACCAGCCAACATTGTCAAAACTGTATACATAGGGACTCTTGAAGTACTCTCAGTCTAAACTCAAAACAAAGGTTACAAATCATATTATTGAAACCCTTGTAATTAATTGATCTCTTTGCCTTTGTGAGCAAGAAACTCTTAATACTTTAGAGACACACAAAGCCCAAAGTGACCTTCAGAAGACATATGTACTACCACCCCTCCCTCTGTACCAACCTGGCCAATTGGCAGGCAGTTACCTCTTTCTCTCTTTTAATTTATAATTTTAGGTTTTATTCTTTTTGTTATTGGTGTTAATTTGCTCTTTTATATATATTTTATTTATATATATATATATATAGTTTGGGGAGCGTTTACAGAGCAAATTACTTTTCCCTTCAACAGCTTATATACATTTTGTTTCAAGATATGGGTTGCTATCCCCTCAATGTAACAGCACTCTTCCGACTTCTTTCCTGGCTTCCCCATTTCCATTTGTCTTCATTTCCTGTCCCTTCCAGCCTTCTGAGCTTTGTCTTTTGGCCAAATGCTTCCCTTTTGGTCTCATATGGCTGATTGTACTGAGGACTGTGTTCCTCCCTGGCATTATTCACTTGACAAGCCTGGCTGTTGTTTGGCTGAAAGCTGATCTCCAGGAGTGGGCAGTTACACCCCTCCCTTAAGGCATCTAGCTAACATTTCCTTCTCCTTTCTTTTTAATAACAATGAGCTTGATTGGGCTTTATTGCAGCAATCACTTCTGGCAGAAGTACTCCACAATTGAAAGTGAACAGGACCAGAAATCCCTCTACAAAAACTAATGTTAATGCAGTACTTTGCTTTCCAGACTTCGCCTATTTTTTTCCCTTTGGTTATTACCTGAGTCCTTGCCTCAGAGTGACACAAACAGCTCATGTACTCACCTAAAGTTGGACGGTTCGAACCCAACCTGAGGTGCTGCAGAAGAAAGACCAGGTGATCTGCTTCTGTAAAGATTACAGCCAACAAAACCCCTCCGGGGCACAGTTCTACTCTGTAAGCCTTAGGATCACCATGAGTTGGAAACGACTCAAAAGCAACAGGTTTTGGTTTTTATAATCAAAGTATTTTAAAAGAAAGTAAATACTATAAACAACAACCAAAAAATCATCCACTGAAATCGGTGCTCCCTTCAGTCTCCCTCTCCACTAACACTAACCACCCACTGAGCACCTTTACTGGGCAGAATCTCTCAAGAATTGTGGATGTTCAAGTAAAACAAATTGATACCAATGTGAATGGAAAATATGGCACAAAAAAAGTGCCAAATTTCATGAAGTCAATGCACTGGTTTACATCCTCTGGGGCGTGGCCTGAGCACTGATGTTTTTTCAAAGTCTCCTAGATGTCCAAGATGCAGCCAGGTGGAGGAAAATGCAATAAGGAACTGCCTATGCTCCCAGCTTCCTTTCGAGGAGTGGCTGGTGGGTTTGAACCACCAGCCTTCTGGTTAGCAGTCAAGTGGGGCAATCTACTTCCGTAGTGAGACTGCCTCGGAAACCCAAGGAGGGGTCGCTATGAGTTGGGTCTGACTCGACGGCACATAACAATAACAATGCTCCCAGCTAAGGCCAGTCTGAATGGTGTTCTGGATGCCATTGTCCTTGCTACTCAGGGCCACACCTCCAGTCGTGTTCTCTCCCAGTGGACGATGGACGTCATTGGTTGTCCTCTCTTTGTTAACCATTTCCATCAGTATGCCACAAATGAGGGGGGCTGTTTCACCCATCTCCAAAACCACTTATGACCCACTCTAACCTCTAGCATCTGTGCCATTTCTATTCTCCTTTATAGAATAACTGATGAAAAGAATCATCTACCCTTCTCCAATTCCTCTCTCATTCAACAAGGCTCATCTCTGCACCTCTGCAGAGAAACAGCTCCTGTCTCTGCCCTCTAGCTGCAGATCCAAGGGGCTTACTCTGTCCTAAACTCCTGGAGTTCTCAGCACTAAGTCCTCATTCCCTTCTTTCTGGGACACTTTCTCCACTAGACAACCAGGACACCATCTCCTGGTCTTCCTCCCCTCAAGGCCTCTTCTCAGCCCCATTTCCCCAGCCCTTGTCCATCCACAAGGGCACAATTGCTGTTCTTCAGACATGGAAAATCTTGCCTTAGCTCAAGGTCTTCACAATGGCTAACCCCTCTGCTTGGGTCTTTCTCCCCTCAATCATCCTGCTTCCCTTGGGTCTTCTCTAAACTTCACCTTATCAGAGAGTCCTTCTCTTGTCATGTGTCCTTAGTGATGTATGTTCCTCACCTGGAAGTTCTTCCTCGAGAACTGATCTGGTGAATGACTCCACTCTATCTTCTGCCTGCAGAATGTGAGCTCCATGTGAGCAGGTCTTTGTTTTGTTCACTTATTGCTATATCCTCAGTGCCTGGAAAGTATCTGCACCTACCAAAAAAAAAAAAAAAAAAAACCTCACAGCTGTTGAGTCGGATTTGACTCATAGTGACCCGTCCTTGGGTTTCTGAGGCAGTATCACTACAGAAGCAGATTGCCCAATCTTCCTTCCAAGGAGTGACTGGTGGGTTTGAACCACCAGCATTCTGGTTAGCAGTCAAATGCCTTAGGCACTATGCCACCAGAGCTCCTTTGTCTGCACCTAGTAGGTGACTAATAGTTCCTGTTTACACAAATTTTGTAGGAAAAAAATATGTCAAGAAAGCATTCAGCAAAGCTCATTTATTTCAAGAGTCAGTATTTAGTTTCTGTGTCAGTAAGGATTCTCCAGAGAAATAGAAGCAATACTACATGCAATATTGAAGAGGTCTAGGGGCAAAACATGGAAAAACACAGGAATCATGAAAAGAAGACAGAAGGAATTCACAGAGTCATTGTTCCAAAAAGAGCTGGTTGATGTTCAACCATTTCAGGAGGGGTATGATCAAGAACTGATGGTGCTGAAGAACGAAGTCCAAGCTGCAATGAAGGCACTGGTGAAAAACAAGACTCCAGGTCAGCAGTTCAAAGCCATCAGTGGCTCAATGGGAGAAAAGACCTGGTTATCTGATTCTGTAAAGATTATAGCCTTGGAAACCCCATGGGGCAATTCTATTCTGTCCAATAGGGTCTCTACAAATTGGAATTAATTTGACACACAACAACAACACAACATTGTGGGTTTTGTCTGTTTGTTTTTTATCTTATATCTTATTATCAGGCACTTTTCTATCTCAGAAACCCAAAGAAGGGCCACTATAAGTAGGATCCGACATGATCGCAGTGTAGCCCACCCCATTTTAATTGTTTAGTAACAACTTTAATAAGCCCCCTAGAGCCAGGAAAGGGAAGGACTAGGAGCAGCCTTGGGGACTTCAGGAGGAGCAGGATATGCAGGTTAAAAGGAGCAGGAGGCAAGGCTAGGCCCCAAGTCCCCTAGAGTCAGGAAAGGGAGGGACCTGGAGCAGCCAGGGACCACAGTGGCAGGATTCAGGTAGGAATTAGGTAAGAGGAGGCTGTAGACATTTCCAACAGCTTGTCTGTCAATTTGTCATCCTCTGAGGCATGTATGTTGCTGTGAAGCTTGAAGCTGTACCACTGGTGTTTCAGACATCAGCAGAGTTGCACATGGTGCACAGGTTTCAACACAGCTTACAGACTAAGACAGACTACGAAGAAGAAGGAGTCCATCCACTACTCAAAAATTGGCCAGGAAAAACCTTATGAATAGCAGAGAAACACTGTCTGATACATTACTGGGCAACTTTATGAAAAGCTTGGAAACATTGTCCAACACAATGCAGGAAGATTAGCCCCTTGGGTTGGAAGGCACTCAAAACAGGACTGGGAAAGAACTGCCTCATTAGAGTAGAAACAACCTTAACGATATGGATAAGGTAAGTCAGGGCTTCCATGTGCTGACATGGCACAACTCAAATTGAGGAGAAACAGCTGCAAACATCCATTAATAATCAGAACATGGAATGTATGAAGTATGAATCTAGAAAAACTGGAAGTTGTCAAAAATGAAATGGAATGCATAAAGATTAATATCCTAGGCATTAGTGAGCTGAAATGAATAGGTTTTGGCCATTTTGAATCAGACAACCATGTGATCTACTATGCCAGGAATGACAAATTGAAGAGGAATAACATGGAATTCATCATCACAAAAGATGTTTCAAGATCTGTCCTGAAGTACAATGCTGTCATTGATAGGATAATATCCACACACCTACAAGGATGACCAGTTAATACGACTATTCAAATTTATGCACCAACCACCAAAGCAAAAGATGAGGAAACTGAAGATTTTTATCAACTTCTGCAGTCTGAAACTGACCAAATATGAAATCAATATGTGTTGCTTGTCACTGGTGATTGGAATGCAAAAGTTGGAAACACAGAAGAATCACCGGTAGTTGGAAAATCTGGCCTTGGTAACAGAAAAAACACTGGAGATTGCATGATAGAATTTTGCAAGACTTTTTTCAACAACACAAATGGCATGGACTTGGCCAGACAGAGTACACAGGAATCAGATTGACTACATCTGTTGCAAGAGGCAATGGAAAATCTCAATATCTTCAGCCAAAACAAAGCCAGGAGCTGATTGTGGAACAGACCATCATCTCCTCATAAACTGACTTTGGAACAAACCATCAATTGATCATATGCAAATTCAACTTGAAGCTGAAGAAAATTAAAACAAATCCAGGAAAGCCAAAATGTGACCTTGATTATATCATTCCTGAATTTGGAGATCATTAGAAGAATAGCTTTGATGCATTGAACACCAATGACCAAAAACAAGATGGGCTGTGTGATGAAATCAAGAACATCATCCATGAAGAAAGCAAATGGTCATTAAACAGACAGGAAAGGAAGAAAAGACCAAAATAGATGTCAGAAGAGACTCTGAAATTGCTCTTGAATGGAGAGTAGCTAAACCAAATGGAAGAAAAGACAAGATAAAAGAGTTAAACAGAAGATTTGTAAGGGCAGTTCAAGAAGGCAGTTAACTATTATAATGAAATGTGCAAAGACTTTGTGGTAGTTAAGGTTATGTGTCAACTTGGCTGGGCCTGGTTTTGAGTGGCCGGGCAGCTAGATGTGGTCATTCCCCATGATGACACTGGTGATTAACTCCATGGTGGAATCTACTGTGAGCAGCTGAGTAGTTGCCTTAGGAATGTGGTCTGTTTCTTCCAGTATATACAAAGACACTTTGAGAAGGTCTTGAACTTTTTGGTATGCTTGGATCTTGCATTTAGGCTAGTCTTCATTCAGCAGTCTGTCATGTTGCCTGCCAATCTCAGGACTGTTTCTGGACATGAAATAGTGACCTGATGGGTTGTTTGGTAATCTTGGGACTGTGCCATTTTACTTGTAGGTCTTGTGTTTCTCAGCCTCAGCAGGAACAGTTGCCTGAGTTAAGAGAAGCCTCCAGCTTCAGTGCTCCAGGAGCAAGAGGCAGAGCTGAAGCTCAAAGTCGAAGGGCCTTCACCAAGCCCCTAGAGCTGACACTTTGAACCCAGACTTCTAACCTCCTAAACTGTAAAAGAATAAATAACTGTTTTTTAAACCATCCACTTGTGGTATTTTCTGTTAGAGCAGCACTGGAGAACCAAAACAGACCTAGAGTTAGAAAACAAAAAGGGAAGAACATACTCAGCATTTCTCAATCTGAAAGAACTGATGAAAAAACTCAAGTCTTGAGTTGCAATATTGAAGAATTCTACAGGGAAAATATTGAATGACACAGGAAACATAAAAACATATGCGAGGGATACACAGAGTCACTGTACCAGAAAGAATTGATTGATGTTCAACTATTTCAAGAGGTAGTATAAGAGCAGCAGCCAAGCATCCAGGTAAGGGGAGTAACCCAGGCCTCACCCCCACCAGCCAGAAAAGCAGGGGAAAGAGAAGCCAGAGGCACAACAGAGCAGAGCACCAGCCAGGCATCCAGTTAAGGGGAGGGAAGGACACAGACTCTACCCTCCCCAGCCAGGAAAGCAGGAGAAAGAGAAGCCAGAGGCAACAACAGAGCAGAGCAGTCAGACATCCAGGTAAGGGGAGGGAAGGACCCAGGCTCCACCCCTACCAGGCAGGAAAGTGGGGGAAAGAGAAGCCAGAGGCACAATAGAGCAGAGCAGCACCAGGGATACAGGTAAGAGGAAGGCAGAGAAGTTTTGAATAGCTAAGGGAGACAAACGTCTGTGTCAATTTGTCATACTATTGTGCTTGCATGTTGTTGTGAGGCTTGAGGCTGTCCTTCTGCCTTGAGGCTGTGCCTCTTGAAACACTGGTGAGTGTTTCAAGTGCTGGCAAGGTTGCACATGGTGCACAGGTTTCAATGCAGTTTACAGACTGAGACAAACTAGGAAGAAGGAAGACACCATCCACTTTTCAAAGAATTGGCCAAGGAAAACCTTATGAATAACAGAGAAACACTGTCTGATACGTTACTGCACAACTTTGTGAATAGCCTGGAAACATGTGATACAGTGCTGGACGACAAGCCCCTTAGGTCTGAAGGCCTTCAAAATACGACTCGGAAAGAGCTGCATCATCAGAATAGAATCAACCTTGTTGATATGGATAGAGTAAAGCTTTCAAGACCTCCATTTGCTGACATGGCATGACTCAAATTGAGGAGAAACAGCTGCAAACATCCATTAATAATAGGAACATGGAATATATGAAGTATGAATCTAGGAAAATTGGAAGTTGCTAAAAATAAGATGGAGTGAATAAAGACTGATATCCTAGGCATTAGTGAGCTGAAATGGATGGGTTTTGGCCATTTTGAACAGATAGTTATATGATCTATTCTGTTGAGAATGACAATTTGAAGAGGAATGACATGGTGTTCATCATCACAAAGGATGTTTTGAGATCTGTGCTGAAGTACAGTGCTGTCAGTGACAGGATAATATCCATACGCCTATAAGGAAGACAAGCTAATATGACTTATTCAAATTTATGCATCAAAACCAATGCCAAAGATGAGGAAATTGAAGATTTTGACCAACTTCTGTAGTCTGAAATTGACCAAACTTGTAATCAAGATGTGTTAATTATCACTGGTGACTGGAATGCAAAAGTTGGAAACAAAGAAGAGTCACAGTAGTTGGAAAATTTGGCCTTGGTGAAAGAAATAACACTGGAGATTGCATGATAGAATTTTGCAAGACCAATGACTTATTCACTGCAAATACCTTTTTTCAACAACACAAACAGTGACTATACACATGGACTTCGCCAGATGGCATACACAGGAATCAGATTGACTACATCTGTGGCAAGAGGCAATGGAAAAGCTCAATATCTTCAGCCAAAACCAGGCCAGGAGCTGATTGTGGAATAGACCATCAACTGCTCATATGCAAGTTCAACTTGAAGTTGAAAACAATTAAAACAAGTCCACAAGAGCCAAAATATGATTTTGAGTATATCTCTCCTGAATTTAGAGACCATCTAAAGAATAGATTTGATGCATTGAACACCAATAACTAAAAACCAGAAGAATTGTGGGATGACATCAAGAACATTATCCATGAAGAAAGCAAGAGATCATTAAAAATATGAGAAAACAGGAAAAGACCAACATGGAAGTCAGAAGAGAATCTGAAACTTTCCCTTCAAAGGAGAGTGGCTATAATAAATGGAAGAAATGACAAGATAAAGGAGCTGAACAGGAGATGTCAAAGAGCAGATCAAGCAGACAAAGCCAATTACTATAATGAAATGTGCAAAGACCTGGAGTTAGAAAACCAAAAGGGAAGAACATGCTCGGCATTTCTCAAGCTGAAAGAGCTGTGGAAAAAATTTAACCCTCGAGTTGCAATATTGAAAGATTCTATGGGCAAAATATTGAATGATGCAGGAAGCATCCAAAGAAGATGGAAGGAATACACAGAGTCACTGTACCAAAAAGAACTGGTTGATATTCATCCATTTCAGGAGGTGGCATATGATCTAGAACCAATGGTATTGAGGGAAGCAGTCAAAGCTGCACTGAAGGAATTGATGAAGAACAAGGCTCCAGGTATTGACAGACTACCCAGTGAGATATTTCAACAAACTGATGTCCCACTGGAGGCACTCACTCGGTTATGCCAAGAGATTTGGAAGACAGCTACCTGGCCAACTGACTGGAAGAGATCCATATCTGTTCCCATTCCAAAGAAAGGTGATCCCACAGAATGTGGAAATTATCAAACAATATCATTAATATTGCATAAAAGTAAAATCTCACTGAAGTTAATTCAAAAATGGTTGTAGCAGTATATTGACAGAGAACTTCCAGAAGTGCAGGCTAGATTCCAAACAGGACATGGAATGAGGGATATTATTGCTGATGTCAGATGGATCTTGGCTCAGAGCAAAGAATACCAGAAAGATGTTTACTTGTGTTCTATTGTCTACAAAAGCATTTATTGTGTGGATCATAACAAATTGTGGATAACATTGAGAAGAATGGGCATCCCAGAACCCTTAATTGTACTCATGAGGAACCTCTACATAGACTAGGAGGCTGTCATTTGAACAGAACAAGGGAACACTGCATGGGTTAAAATCAAGAACAGAGTGTGTCAGAGTTGTATCCTTTCACCATACTTATTCAATCTATACGCTGAGCAACTAATCTGAGAAGTTGTACTATATGAAGAAGAACATGGCATCAGGATTGGAGGAAGGCTCATTAACAACCTGAAATATGGTGATGACACAACTTTGGTGAAAGTGAAGATGATTTGAAGCACTTACTGATGCAGATTGAAGAATACAGTCTGCAGTATGGATAACATCTCAATGTAAAGAAAACAAAAATTATCACAACTGGACCTATAAGCAGCATTATGATAAATGGAGAAAAGATTGAAGTTGTCAAAGAGTTCACATTGCTTGGTTCTATAACTGATGCCAATGGAAGCAGCAGTCAAACATCAGATGACATATAGCTCTGGGCACGTCTACTGCAAGGGACCTCTTTCAAGTGCTGAGGAGCAGAGATGTCTATTTGAAGATTAAGGTACACCTGACACAAGCCATGATATTTTCAACCACCTTGTATACATGTGAGAGCTGGATAATGAATAAAGGAGACTGAAGAAGAATTGATGCTTTTGAGATGTGGTGCTGGTGAACAATGCCGAAAGTACCATGGACTGCTAAAAGAACTAACAAAACCTGGAGGAAGTGTTAACAAGTCCTGGAGGAAGTGCAGCTGGAATGCTCCTTGGAGGTGAGAATGGCCAGACTTGGTCTCACCTACTTTGGTCATGTTGTCAGAAGGGAACATTCCCTGGAGAAGGATGTCATGCCTGGTAAGACGGAGGATCAACGAGATGAATTGACACAGTGGCTGTAGCTATGAGGTCAAGTATAGCGGGGGTCACAGAGCTGTTGCAGGACTGGGCAGTGTTTCATCCTGCTGTGCATAGGGTAGCTATGAGCTGGAGGTGACTTGATGGCACATAACAACAACAACAGCAGCAGTATGAGATTAAGAACCAATGGCATTGAAAGAAGTCCATGCTGCAGTGAAGGAATTGGCCAAAAACAAGGCTCCAGGAATTGATGGAATACCCATTGAGATGTTTCAACAAATGGATGCAATGCTGAACACGCTAACTCATCTGTTCCAAAAAATTTGTAAGACAGCTACCTGGCCAACTGACTGGAAGAGAGCCATGTTTGTGCCCATTCTAAAGAAAAGTGATCCAACAGAATGGGAAAATTATCAAACAATACCATTAATATCACACACAAGTAAAATTTTACTGAAGATAATTAAAAATTGATTGCAGTAGTATATTGACAGGGAACTTCCAGAAATGCAAGCTGGATTCAGAAGAGGACATGGAACAAGGGATGTCATTGCTGATGTCAGATGAATCTTAGCTGAAAGCAAAGAATACCAGAAAGATATTTACTTATGTTTTATTGGCTATGCAAATGCATTTGACTGTGTGGATCATAACACATTTTGGATAACATTGTGAAGAATGGGAATTCCACAATTTTTAATTGTGCTCATGAGGAACTTCTACACAGACCAGGAGGCTGTCATTCAAGCAAAACAAGGGGATATTCGTGGTTTGAAATCAGGAACAGAGTGCATTAGAGTTGGATCCTTTCACCATACTTATTCATACTATAGGGTGAACAAATAACCTGAGAAGCTAGACTATCTGAAGAAGAATGCAGCATCAAGATTAGAGGAAAACTCATTAATCACGTGCAATATGCAGGTGATAAAATCTTGTGTTCTGAAAGTAAAGATGACTTGAAGCACTGAGTGATGAAGATCAGAGAATACAGTCTTCAGTATGGATTACACCTTAACATAAAGAAAGCAAAAATCCTCACAACTGGACCAATAAGCAACATCACAATAGATG
>NW_006921890.1:2164287-2166497 GCF_000298275.1 Orycteropus afer afer
GACAGAAGAAGAGTTGATGCCTTTGAGGTTGTCAAACAATGCTGAAAATAACATGGACTGGCAGAAGAATGAACAAATCTCTTCTAGAGAAAGTGCAGCCAGAATGCTCCTTATAAGCGAGAATGGCCAGACTTTATCTAACCTACTTTGGTCATATTGTCAGAAGGGACCATTCCCTGGAGAAGGATATCATGCTTGAAAAAAAGTGGAGGGTCAGTGAAAAGGGGATGAACTTCAAGAAGATGGATTGACACAGTGCCTGCAACAACAGGTTCAAGTATAGCAAGGATTGTAAGAGTGGTGCAGGACCAGGCAGCATTTTGTACATAGGGTCACTATGGTCAAAATTGACTCCATGGCACCTAAGAACAGCAGCATGCATCTACAGTAATCACAACAGTAGAAAGACTTACATCCAGAACACCCAAGCCAGGGTGATGCACTTACTACTATACAGAGATACACCCCCTGGAGCAATTAGCCATGGGTCACTAGAGGGGCAGCATTTACATGGAGGGAAAGCTGGACAGACAGGAATGCATAGATAATAAGGGCACAGGGAGGGATGGTCACAGGAAAGGGAGGGAAGGAGAGTGGGTTAGGGCTGGGATGGTAATCGGGGAGTGAAATCAAATGCACACAAACTGTTGAATGTCAAACAAATTTTGCTCTGTAAATTTGTACCCAAAGCACAATCAAAAGAAAAAAAAAAAAACAGCCGAGTACCAGTACAACAACAGACAAATAAACCAATAAAATAGAACTGAGAGTATAGAAATAAACCCACACATCTGTGGTCAACTGATTTTTAGCACTGGCACTAAGTCCATTTGATGAAGAAAGAAGAATCTCTTCAATAAATGTTGCTGGGAAAATTGGATTTCTATATGTGAAAAATGAGCAAGATCCATGCCTCACACTGTACACAAAAACCTATTCAAAATGGATTAAAGACATAAATGTGCAAACTAAAAACCAAAAAATTTGTAGAAGAACAAGCAGGAGTGATGTTATCAGGCCTAGTTTTCAACAGTGGGTTATCTAAGATAATTAAAAAAAAAGTATAAACAGAAAAATAACAATAATAATAATAATAAATGAGATAAAAAATGGTGGCATGGTTGCAGCTTCTGACCTCCTCTAACTTCACAAGGGCTGAGGGTGATCAATATCAACAGCCCAAGGCTGATTCTTATGAAACAAAGGTCAGACATGCTTCCATCCTCCAAACTTTTTACCAACTCTGACACCAACCATCTCTCCCACAGAACTCTCTACTTCTCTGCTGGGTTCAATAATTTGTTGCCACACAGGACTTAGACAATATTCACAATTATAGGGTTTATTAGGGAAGTAACAGATTAAAAATCAGTACCGGAAACAACTCAAGATACAGTTATTCTTTCGAGACAGCTTCTTCTCAGCAGTGCCCGAAGGATTGTCTCTCTGTCTGGTCTTTGGCCTCTTGGCATCTGTCCTGCTCAGCCAAGTATTACAAAGCTCTTTTAGCTCTGCTGATAAGTGCCTATAGGGACTGCATTCTGCTAGTAAGCCAGCCCAAAAGCAATCAGCACTAGCTTCGTGGGTAGGCATAATTAGCTCCAGCAAGTGCCTGGAGGCACTCTACTCAGCCAACAAGTCTCCTACTCAAAGATGCTCAGCTTGCTCCATGGGTCTGGAAGCTCACCACACTGTCTCCTACAGGTCTCCTGCTTCTTCTGGCATCATTCTTAGCTGCTACTTCTCACTTCTCTGCAAAGTGTCCAGCTCTCTCTCTGTCTCCTGGGTTGAGGAGTTTCAGTTAAGGGGTCTAAGGTCCAAAGGATGTGCTCCACTCCTTGCTCCTCTTTCATGATGCTAATGAAACTCCCCTTCCCAACTCTGGGATAGCTCATTTTATGCCTTGCAGGGTGGCAAAGCTGACCAATCCCTACATTAGGGCTCCATATGCCTTATTTGCATGGCCCCACCCCCACAGGAACCTTATTTAAATTATTAGCAAGCTACTCAATCCCCTTGGTGGACCACAAGTGCCTCACATTTACGTAATCCCACCTGATCATTGGGTGGGAGTTACAAAGATATGGCTAACTCAACTAAAACTCACTGCCATCAAGTTGGATCTGATTCACGGTAACCCCTCCTTGGGTCTCCAAGGTGGTATCATAATGGAAGTACATTGCTTAACCTTCCTTCTGAGGAGTGGCTGG
>NW_006921890.1:2168644-2174685 GCF_000298275.1 Orycteropus afer afer
GTAGAAGTCTTGCTGGCAGAGTGGGGTGCACATAGGTGTACCAATCGGCAGGGCCAAGAGAGCTTTGTAACACTTGTCTGCACAGGGCAGAGGTGGGGCTGAGAGGCCAAGGGTCAGGGAGGTGAGCCTGAGGATATAGCAGAGGGAAACTGTCCTGATCAAGGAATTATATCCTGAGTATTCCTGAACCTGCGTTGTAGACTTTTACTTCCCTAATAAGCCCCATAATCATGAGTATTGTCTGCAAGTTCTGTGTGGCCATTGCAATGAATTATCGAACCCAGCAGAGAAGTAGTGAGTGCTGTGGGAGGGATGGTTGGTATCAGAATTGGTAAAAAGGCTGGAGGGTGGCAGCATGTCTGATTTCATAAGAATAACCCTTGGACTATTGATAGTGACTCTGCTTCCCTCTTCTGAGGTTGGAGGAGGCATAAGATGCTGCCTCTATGCCCTTCTTGCCGTGGGGAATAAGTACATTCAGCTACCGAGCCACTCAAAACCATACATCAGCCAAGTTGATACACAACCTTAACTACTTCAGTGAGGATGTGGGAAAATGGAAACCCTTATGCATTGCTGGTGGGAATGCCAAGTGGCACAACTGTTGTGGAAAACAATGTGGCTGTTCCTCAGGAAAACTAAAAGCAGAGCTACTATGCTATTGTTGTTGTTGTTAGGTACCATCAAGTTGGTTTTGACTCATAGGGATCCCATGTACACCAGAACAAAAAACTGCATGGTCTGCACCATCCTTGCAATTGTTGTCATGCTTAAACCCATTGTTTATGACCCAGCAATTCCACTCCTGGCTATACACCCAAAGGACTTGAAAGCAGAGACTCATAAGAAGACTTGTTCACCAATGTACATTGCAACACTGTTCACAATAGCCAAAAGGTGGAAACAACCTAAATGCCCATCAACAGATGAATGGACAAAGAAAATATGGAACACACATATAATAGAATGCTACTCAGCTAAGAGAAGAAATGAAGTCTTGATACATGCTACAGTAAAGATGGAGCTTGACAACTTTATGCTGAGCAAAATAAGCCAATCACAAGAGGACAAATATTGTATGATCTCATTTATATAAAAAGACAAGAAAAGGGAAATGTACAGAGACCAAAGTTTATCAGCAGTTACCAGGGAAAACAGGTGGGGGAAAGGAGAGGTAATGGTAGTGGAAAAATTGCATTGATTAAAGATAGGGCTGCATAGCTGATAATTATAAAAATGTATTGCTGTTAATAATTTATATACCCATAAAAAGTTGAATTGGTATAAGTGGTGTGATAGATATATTTACAGCAATGACAAAAAACAAGAGTAATACTGGTTTTGTACAACTGAACACCTCATGGAATTGGTTCCTTGGTATGGAGGTTTAGGATCATGGTTTCATAGGACAACCCAATTAATTGGCCTAATAAGTGCCTGGGGTCTTAAATGCTTGCAAGCAGCCACTCAAGACACAACAATTGATGTCTATTCACCTGGAACAACAAAGGAAGAAGGAGAGTCAGGCATAGAAGGAGGATGTGCAATGCGTGGTTGACTCCATGAACAATTACCCCCTTTGCCATGAGACCAGAGAAATTGGATGGTGCTCAGCTACCATTACGGAACATTTTGATCAAAGATTCTATAGAGGAAGCCTGATCAAAAGGGGGGAAATAGAACAGAATTTCAAATTCTCATGGCCTCTAGAATTTCTGGAGCCATGGAGGGTCCATGAAACCTTGAAACTATTGCCTTGAAATAGTTTTTAAACCTTAAACCAAAAATATCCCCTGAAATCATCTGAGAACCCAACAGTAGCTTAGCTTAACTAGTAAAAAAGTAATCTGCCTTGAGCATTACACTCTTTTAAGAACTATCTATATGGGATCAAACTGACAACAGCAAATGAAAAGATAACATAGGAACCGTAGGGGGCAGTGAATTTATGTTAATGAGGGAAGAACAACTCAGAAAAGGAGGGAGAGAACGGTTGCACAATTCGAAGAATGTAATCAATGTCACTGAATTGTACATGTAGAAACTGTTGAATTGGTGTATGCTTTGCTGTGTATATTCTCAGCAAAAACAAGATAAATAAAATTTAAGAAACAAACAAAACAAAATGATAATGGAGTGGGGAAGGGGACATTTTCACTCTCTTATCTGAGCCATGACAATTTCAGTATGGTTAATGGCACATATTTAGCCCATAATGAAACCATAAGTAACTCAACTAACTTCTTACTAAAAAGGGAAAATCAACAAAGAGATGTGGGAAGAAACAGATAGAGAATAGGATGTTATACTTTACAGTAGGATGTTAGGAGGGTGACCGTGATAAACCTCATATTTCATTCTTAACGTTGACACTTTGCTGCCATGAGATAGACAGAACAGGTCAACTAAGATTATTGGTTGGAAAAGTTTGAGCGGAGAAGTAAAAAATCCAATATCTCAGTCATAACATCAAGGTCGAAGTCAACCTGTAGGAAATTCTGAACAATGATTTTCTGGGCTATAGAAGGACAACATTTTTTCTACATAATTCTTTAAAGTAAACTTAAGAAGAATTATAAACAACAGCAAAGAGCAAGCAACCTTGTTGTGTTATTTTACCATTAAGTCAGCACAGTCTTTCTTAACAGTAATTATGATGGCTGTTATTATTTTCAAAATGTTCTTAAGTCAGTATTCACTACAAATCCTTATTGGATTGTGTTAGTCACTGCAAGAAATGACAATAAGGCCCAACCATCATGTCACTGGAGTTCATTATCACTTGTTGATATTTATCTCTGGAACTCTTCACTGTGAATCTCTTCACATCTGAACTAATACTTGATGGACTTTTAATTGCATTAAGACAATAAGTTTCCCTTTCTGCCTTTATTCTAACTCAGATTTGGGAGTGTAGCTTGTACCTGACCAGTCTTCTGGAGAACACAGTGACCCACCTAAACCAAAACCAACCCAGTTGCTATCAAATGGATTCAGACTCATAGCAACCCCATGTGTGTCAGAGTAGAACTGTGCTCCATAGGGTTAAAATGACTGATTTTCCAGAAGTAGACCATGAGGCCTCTCTCCCAAGAGGCCTCTTTGTGAACTTGAAACTCCAACTTTAGCAGCCAACCATGTTAACCATTTGCACCACCCAGGTACTCTGCAGCTTACTTACAAGTAACCAAATGCCAAGAATGCCAGAAGGCAACAGGTTTGCTGCAGCCTTTAAAATCAGGATCCAGCCCAGGCTCCACTTCAGGTGTTCCTTATTTTACCAGTCCTTCTCAGGGAAGGCATTAAAACTGTTGGTAAGAGCAGACACTTTGTAGGCAGGTAACCTGGAGAATCTTGGTTCTTCCACTTACTACAATGAGCCTGACAAATTTAATCTCTAAGTGCCAGTTTCCACATCAAAGGGATGTCTTCACTATGTTCTTTTTAGTTGCCATGGAGTAGGCTTAGACTAGTGACAACTTTATACATAACAGAGTTGAAAATCTGCTGGTCCTGTACCACCTTCTTTGGTTAGTGTGTTGGTTTGCACTGTTGCAACTATTGTGTCAATCCATCTTATGGAGTGTTTCCTTTGTTTAAAGTAACTCTCTACTTTACCAACAATGACGACCTTTTCTAGTGACTGGTTTTTCTTGATAATATGTCCAAAGTAAGTCTCGCTGTCTTGGACTGAATTGTGTTCCCCAGAAATATGTATCAACTTGGCTAAGCCATGATTCTAAGTGGGTTGGCAGTTAGGTAATACTCCAATCTGGCAGTTACGTAATGATGTACTCATTTCCATAATTCAATCTCATGTGATCAGCTAATCAGTTATAAGGAGATTAGGGTGGGATGTGGTTGTTGTTGTTAGGTGCCATTGAATTGATTCCAACTAATAGCAACCCCATGTACAACAGAATGAAACACAGCCCAGTCTGTGCCATCCTCACAATCCCTGTGATGCTTGAGCCCATTGTTGCAGCCACTGTGTCAATCCATCTTGTTGAGGGTCTTCCCGTTTTTCTCTGATGCTCTGCTTTACCAAGCATGATATCCTTCTCTGGAGAATGGTCCTTTCTGACAACATGACCAAAGTAGATCAGACAAAGTCTGGCCATTCTTGCTTCCAGGGAACATTCTGGCTGTACTTCCTCCCAGACAAATTTGTTCATTTTTCTGCCAGCCCATGGTATTTTCAGTATGCTTCACCAACAGCATAAGTGAAAGGCATCAACTCTTCTTCAGTATTCCTTATTCTTATTCCAGCTTTCACAGGTATATGAGGTGATTAAAAATACCATGACTTGGGTGTTGTTATGTGCTGTCAAGGGTTAGGTCCACCTTAGTCTTTAAAGATGACCATGGGGGGACCAGACCAGAGCAAGGAAGCAGTGACAGGAATCCAGGTAAGGGGAGAGACCCAGTCCCCAAGCCCCAAGGGCGGGAAAGCAGGGGGAAGGAGAATAAAACCAGGGGTACAGTGAAGATTGATATCGTAGGCATTAATGGGCTGAAATGGACTGGTTTTGACCATTTTGAATCAGAGAACCAATGACTTATTCATTGCAAATACATTTTTTCAACAAAACAAATGGCAGCTATACATGTAGACTTCACCAGATGGAATAAACAGGAATCAGATACACTACATCTGTGGCAAGAGGTGATGGAAAAGCTCAATATCTTCAGCCAAAACCGGACCAGGAGCTGATTGTGGAACAGACTATCAACTGTTCATATGCAAGTTCAACTTGAAGTTAAAGACAATTAAAACAGGTCCACAAGAGATAAAATATGACCTGAAATAGATCCCCTAAATTTAGAGACCATCTAAAGAATAGATTTGATGCTTGAACACAAATGGCCAAAAACCAAAAGAACTGTGGGATGACATCAAGAACATCATCGATGAAGAAAGCAAGAGGGATTAAAAAGACGAGAAAAAAAGAAAAGACAAAAATGGATGTCAGAAGAGACTCTGAAACTTGCTCTTGGGTGAGGAGCTTTAGCTAAAGCAAATGGAAGAGATGACAGGAAAAGAAAGCTGAACAGAAGATTTCAAAGAACAGCTTTAGCCTGTACCTCCATGTGAATGATGTCCCTCTAGTGCCCCATGGCCAATTACTCAAAGGGATGTATCTCTGTAGAGTAGGTGGGTGCATCACCCTGGATTGAGTGTTCTGCATGTAAGTCTTACTACTGTTTAGCTGAGAGCCAACCCTTGGGAGTGTTTTATCTCAGGCCCAAAGTGTATCCCAGGGCCATAGTCTTGCGGGTCCCTCCAGACTCCATCCAACCAGTAATTCTGGTCATTATTTTGTTTTTGAATTTTGTTCCATGTTTTCCCTTCCACTCTATTGAGGATCTCCAGTTTTTCTCCCTTCCTGAGTGGTTGGCATTGGTAACTGTGCACCATCTATTTCTTCTCTCAAGGTCTATCATAGCCTAGGTCGGATTGTTTCCAAATGCCTTTGGTTTTCAGCATTCTTCTTTGTTCTCACCAATGGAGACCATTGCTGAACAGACAGAAGTGTTAATTGAGCCTGATGTCCCCAAATACTATGGTCCTGAGTCAGCAGATCCAGTGGTTCTCTCTCCCAAGGTGTTCGGCCGTCTATGAGGAATTGCTCTATGCCTGTCTTCTGTTGTTTCTGTAATGATTGCAGTTGTTGTGTATCACTAGTATCTGTATAACATTTTCCTCAGATGAATCTATCATTGATCTAGAGTTTATTCCTGTTCACTGACCCTCATCTGATCTTCTCAGTTGTCTATGTACTTATCTGTAGCCTGATGTTTGATGTTAATGGTAATGCAGTGTTGTGGGTATATTGGTATTAGCCTCTGTTGTCTATATCTTATGTGGACAATTTGGTGTTCCCCCTTTCCCCAATGTTATCATGCTTGTCACAGACTCTTTCCATACCATCCCTCCCCTTACCCAATTCAATGTATGGCTTCCAACTAGTCCGAAATTTTCCCCTCCGCTTCCCTCCCAACACCGTTGTTGTTGTTGTTACGTGTCGTCGAGTGGTTTC
>NW_006921890.1:2204895-2205919 GCF_000298275.1 Orycteropus afer afer
ATTTTCAAGGAGCATTCTGGCTGCACTTCTTCCAGGACAGATTTGTTAGTTCTTTCAATAGTCCATGGTACTTTCAGCATTCTTCACCAACACCACAACTCAAAAACATCAACTCTTCTTTGGTCCTCCTTATTCACTGTCCAGCTCTCACATGCATATGAGGTGATTGGAAATTACCATGGCTTGAATTAGGCACATACTAGTCTTTAAGGAGATATCTTTGCTCTTCAGTGCTTGAAAGAGGTCTTTTGCAGATTTACCTGATGCAATAAGTCTTTTGATGGCTTGACTACTGCTTCCATTGGTGTTAATTGTAGAACCAAGTAATATAAAGTCTTTGACAACTTCAATCTTTTCTCCATTTATCATGATGCTGCTTATTGGTCCCAGTTAAATGGAAGGTCAGCAAAAAGGAGGAAGATCCTCACTAAGATGGATTGACACAGCAGCTGCAACAATGGGCTCAAACATAGCAATGATTGTAAAGAGGACAAAAGACAAGGCAGTGTTTAATCTTCTGTACATAGCATTAGCACGAGTTGAAACTGACCTGATGGCAACTAAAAATAGCAACAAATTTTCCTGCCTGAGATGCCCTCATGGTGCAGTAGTTAAAGCGTTCGGTGACTAACCAAAAAGTGGGTGGTATAAACCCACCATCCATTCCATAGGCTCAAGATGTGGTAGTCGGCTCTAGTAAAGATTACAGGCTTGGAAACCCTATAGGGTAGTTCTACTCTGTCTTATAGGGTCACTATGAGTCAGAACAGACTCAACAGCAAAAGTTTTTATATAGCTCATTTTTGTTGTTGTTGTTAGGTGCAGTTGAGTCAGCTTCGACTCTTAACAATGCTGTGTACAGCAGAGGAAAACACTGTCCAGTTGTGTGCCAGCCTCATGATCCCTGACATATGTGGTAGTTAAGTTTGTGTGTCAACTTGGCTGGGCCTGGTTGAGTGGCTGGGCAGCTTGATGTAGTATTACCCATGATGAGACTGGTAATCAACTCCAGGTTGCAATCTAC
>NW_006921890.1:2206264-2215875 GCF_000298275.1 Orycteropus afer afer
GTTCAGCAGCCTGCCATGCTCTGTAGACTTTGGGACTCTCAATGGACTTGAATTACTGGCCTGCCATGTGGTTTGGTAACATCAGGACTGTGCCTTTTTACTTGTCAACCTTGGGCTTGTCAGTCTCAGCAGCCAGTAGTTGTCTGAGTGAAGAAAAGCCTCTGGCTCCAGTGAGCTGGAAGCAGGAGGCAGAGCTGAAGCCCAAGGCTAAGGGGCTTTCACCCAGCCCCTAGAGCCTGGCACTTTGAACTCAGACTTAAAGCCTCCAAACTGTAGGAGAATAAACTCCTGTTTGGTCAAGCCATCCCATTTGTGGTATGTTCTGTCAGAGCAGCACCAGGTAACCACAACAAAGTACTTGAGCCCATCGTTGCAGCCACTGTGTCAATCCATCTCGTTGAAGGCCTTCTCCTTTTTCACTGACCCTCCACTTTACCAAGCATCACATCCTTCTCCAGGGAATGATTCTTTCTGACAACAGGACCAAAGTAAGTGAGACAAAGTCTGGCCATTCTCACGTCCAAGAAACATTCTGGCTGCACTTCATCCAGGACAGATTTGTGAGTTCTTCTGGCAGTCCATGTGAAAGCTGGACAATGAATTATGAAGACTGAAGAAGAGTTGATGCTTTCGAGTTACAGTGTTAGTGAAGAATGCTGAGAATACTATGGACTTCAAAAACAACTAACAAATCTGTTCTGGAAGAAGGGCAGCCAGAATAGTACTTGCAAGTGAGAATGGCCAGACTTCACTGACCTGTTTTGGTCATGTTGTCAGAAGGGATCATTCCCGGAAAAGGATGTCATGCATGGTAAAGAGGAGAGTTAGCAAAAAAGGGGAAGGCTCTCAAAGAGATGGATTGACATGGTGGCTGCTACAATGGGCTCAGGTATAGCTAGGATTGTGAGGCTGGCATAGGACTGGGCAGTGTTTCATTCTGTTGTACACAGGGTCACTATGAGTCAGAGCCAACTCAGTGGCACCTAACAACAACATGATCTACTGTGCTGGAAATGACAAGTTGAAGAGGAATTGTGTGGTATTCTTTATTTAAGGAAGAAGGCTCCAGGAATTGATGGAATACCCATTGAGATGTTTCAACAAATGGATGCTGCACTAAAGGCACTCACTTGGCTATGCCAGGAAATTTGGAAGACACCTGCCTGGCCAGCTGACTGGAAGAGATCCATATATGTACCCATTTCAAAGAAAGGTGATCCCACAGAATGTGGAAATTATTGAATATAATTAATATTATACACAAGTAAAATCTTGCTGAAGATAATTAAAAAATGATTGCAGCAGTTCATAGCTTGTTTAACACCAAATAAGCTGAAAAGTGCTTGTTTGAGTACCCAGGGGGCACAGTGAACTGGACAATGGTGCAATCCAAAAAGTTTACATCTCAATGAGTTTCTGTGACCCAACTGGACATCTGAAAAACAAAATTGGACTTGACACACTCGACAGGAAGGAAAGAAAGGTTAATCAGTGGTCACCCTACAATTGAAAGCAGAACATTATAACCTCTTAGATGTACTGAAAACCATGAGCATTTAGCATCTAATATTATCTTCACAACAATCCAAGGGAATCTACTCTGCATCCAGGAACCAACCCTTTACAAAATGGAATTCAGAAAGTCCGAGAACACACGAAGGTTCACACAGAACCTCAAGGAAGAGCAGACACTGAGCCGCGGATCCCTAGACTGGACCCTGCATCCCCTGATTGGACCCCCATATTCTTTCCACTGAATTATGCCGCATCTTGATCAAATGTGCTGCCAAAAACCAAAACAAAACTCACTGCCATCAAATTGATACCAACTCATAGCAACCCCCATAGGGTTTCCAAGACTATAAATCTTTATGGAAGTAGACTGCTCCATCTTCCTTCCATGGAGCTGCTGGTGAGTTTGAATCACTGACCTTCTAGTTAGCAGCCAAATGCCTTATGCACTACACCACCAACTTCTTAAAATGCGCTACAGGGTCTCTAAATTGATTTTAAAATAAATAAATAAATATAACAATTAACAGTCTTTAGCATCTCCTCTGTGCTCAGCATTGTTCTGATTTTACATGCATTCACTCATGTAAACCTCCCTAGGAACGTATACAGTAGTCTCTGCCATGCTCCTATTCTGCAGATGAGACGCCAAGAGGTTATGCAACTTGTAAGTGCTAGTAAGTGGTAGGCTGGACTTTGAAACTAGGCAGGTTGAGCTCTGCCTGCAACATCACAAACTCTTAAACTTACACATTAGTGCTAGACATCCCAGCTGGAAATTTAACTAGTCCTACTGATTCCAGAATTCCCCAGCACCAAGTCCCAGGATAAGCCCTGGGATCTGACCCTGTCATTGACTCTTGACAATTTCAGACCACATTGGCCTGAGAGAGAAGAAATGAGGTGCCCCCAGCCCCTGGGAACTGTACTGGCCTTTGGGAGGGATATTTCTACCAGATGAGATGAAAGAGTCATTCTTCAGAGTTAAGCCTTGATGGTTTGGGATCATGTTTTCACTTTATTCTGCTTCTACTTAGCTGAGGCATAAGAAGATACCTATTCTAACTCTATTTTCAATGTCTGTGTGAGGGGTTAGTTGTGATATCCCTCCCATCCCGCAACGTGGCATTGTTTTCTTCCCTCCTTTCTGTCTCCGTGAGGGAGCCTTGGGTGATGTGCTTGTTATCCAGAATTTATTAATAGCCACCTCTGTCCGACAGTGTGCTGTTGTTCCTCTAGTGTGCATATCAAGAGAACAGGGAACACAGTACTCTTTTCAGTTCAAAAAATAACAAAAAGACAGCGTGTGGGAAGGGTGGAGAATCCATTAAGGAAGGGAGAGTGTCATATGTGTTATATGGAATAAAAACATGCTGGTCTCCTGAAAAAATGCACTAGACTGCTGCAGAGTGTGGGCCCACCCCCACCCCCGCCCTGCTGCAGAGAAGAGGCTCAGAAACGTTGTCAGCTACTCATTTTGTGACATGAGGTGCAGTTGACAAGGACCTTCTATATTCTGCTTGGTGTCATTCTGTGGTAATCATAGCTTCTAAAATAAAATCAAAATAGAGAGTTTGGTGCTATTTCTAGTTGCCCAGAGTCATTTGAGAGAGAGTGTTTGAATCCTCGCCCATTGGGGTTTCCCAGGCAAGTCTATGGTTTCTGGGGCTGAAGAAACTGACCCGTGTAGGCCAGTAATGAGGGATGTGCCATTGTACTGCTGCGCAGTCAGAAATAAATTGAGAGAGAGGTTTAAGTTAAGACAAGGTGCTTAGTGTTTAATGCTGGCATTTCTGATAGGGGATCCTGCCACTGGGGAAGATATTGAGGGGTGGGAGAGGCTGCCGGCATCAGCCAAAGCACCCCCACTGCCTCACTGTTGTATTAAAGTGCCCAGTACAGAAACACTAAGTGGTTTATTATCATTGATGAGAATTTCCCTGGTTATTTTCAAAGGAGTTTATAAATTGTTAGCAGTTCTTCATCCTGCCCAATGCTCAGCAGACACCAAAATTTCTCGAGTTTGTACTTCCTGCTGACTGAGGCCTTTTGGAGAAGGGAGGAGGGGGTGGGTAAAAACACATAGAGAATTATATCCAGAAATGAACAGTGTGCCGAGAGATAGACCCCTTCATTGGTACAGTTTGAGAAACAGTGAGAGTTTTTCCAGCCATTTGCAGGCCTCCTGCACAGACCTGTCCACAGGGACCAAAATTCCCCAATGGCCTCACCCCTGAAGGTCAAAATGGCTCCTTGGTTGGCTCAGGTGATTGTGTTTCCTAGAAAGGTGACTGATGGGTTAGTGCACACATTTGTGGGGCTGGTTTACCACCTAGAGCTCATTGTTCCTGCAGTCCACTGAGGCTGTGGGTCCAGGCCCTGACTACCAACTAGAATCATTGGGAGGTCCCAGGCCCCGCTTCCCAAACCTATGGAAACAGGAGCTATTAGGGTGAAGTGCAGGTATAGGCATTTTAAATGAGCTCCTTGGGGGGCCCCACACTTAGCCAGAATTGGGAACTATTATGGATTGAATTGTGTCTCCCCCAAATATGTGTTGTAAATCCTAACCCCTATACTCTGGTTATGGAGAATCTCTGGTGGTGTGGTGGATAAGGTATTTGGCTGCTAACCAGAAGGTCAGCGTTTCAAACCCACCCTCTGCTTCATGGAAGGAAGATGGGGTGATCTACTTCTGTAAAGACGAATAGCCTCAGAAGCCCAATGGGGGTCACGATGAGTTGGAATTGACTCGATGGCAGTGAGTTTGTTTTTTTTATACTGTGGTTATAATCCCATTTGGGAATGGGCATCCTCAGTATGAGCTCTGGTGGCATACTTCCTAAGGCATTTGACTGCTAACCAGACACCTGGCAGTTCAAACCCACCACCCACTCCTTGGAAGGAAGATTGGGCAATCTACTTCCATAGAGATACCGCCTAGGAAACCCAAGGAGGGACGCTGTGAGTCAGAATTGACTGGACGACAGTGAGTTTGGTTTAGTTATGTTAATGAGGCCATGTCAGTGTTGGGTGTGCCTTGGATCAATCTCTTCTGTGACAGAAAAGAGCAGAGTAAGCAAGCAAGAGAGAAGCACAAGCAGAGATAGAGAAAGAGAGACACCTGCCACACGAATATCACCAAGGAGTGAGGGCCTTCCCCCATGACCAGTACAGACAGAAACCTTCTTCTAGAGCCAGTGCTCTAAATTCAAACTTCTAACCTCCTAACCAGTGAGAAAATCCATTTATGTTTGCAAAAGCTGTCCACTTAGGCTAGTGCTGTCATAGCAGCACAAGAGAACTGAGGCAGGAACCATTAACAAGAGGGAGCAGCATTATGTCAATGAAATATGACCCCCCACGGGTTAGATTTTAATGAAAGAATGTGCTACAGGAAGATTGTTGGTGGGAAGA
This sequence comes from Orycteropus afer afer, assembly GCF_000298275.1. Classification (NCBI taxonomy): domain Eukaryota; kingdom Metazoa; phylum Chordata; class Mammalia; order Tubulidentata; family Orycteropodidae; genus Orycteropus; species Orycteropus afer. The sequence goes on from NW_006921890.1 coordinate 2,211,194, forward strand.
CCCAATGGAAGCCCCAAGCATCAAGAAGGGTCTGCAGGCACCACATAGGCCCAGGGACCTGTTGGCACCAAAATGAAGAATAAACCACTGACACACCCATTGCTGTCAAGTCAATTCCAACTCACAGTGACCCTATAGGACAGAGTAGAACTGCCCCATCTTTCCAAGGCGGATTGCCACATCTTTCTCCCACAGAGTGGATAGTGGGTTCAAACCACCAACATTTTTGTTAGTAGCTGAGTGCTTAACCACTGTACCAGTGGAACTCCTTAAAATAAGGAATAAGGGGTACAGAAACAGTCAACAACCACATACAGCTTTATTGGGGAGCAGGTGCCACTACAGGCAGCCTTATTGCATTAACCAACATGGGTAAGAATCTTTTTCTCCTAGCAACCCTGTTTCTGGTATAGGCCCATAAGACCAGTTGCCTTCGAGATGATTCCAACTCATGGCAACCCCATGTGTGTCAAAGAACTGTGTTCCACTAATGCTAATCTACAAATCTACCACCCCCTATGGCAGATTGCCTGTACCTATGATACTAGAAGCTATGCTACTGGTGTTTCAAATACCAGCAGAGTCAACCATGGTGGACAGGTTTCAGTGGAATTTCTAGACTAAGACAGGCTAGGAAGAAAGGCCTTGAAAACTCCTTCTGAAAATCAGTCAATGAAACTTATCAATCACAACAGAACATTGTTTTACCAGCTTGCTTTAGAAATCTCATCAGGAGGGATCAATCACCGGAGGGAGACATTCAGTGAAGGAGAAGGCCAGCAGGGAGTGATGGAGACCCTCAGTGAGATGGAGTGGCACAACAGTAGCAATGATGAACTTAAACTTGCTGCTAATTATAAAGTAGGTGCAGAGCAGGCAGCATTTCATTATGTTGTACATAAGGTCATCATGAGTTGGAGTTGACTTGGTGGGCACTATCAGATGATGAAGGAAAGTGATTTGGCTCATCCTTCCCAGACTCTACCTTGAAAGGGCCCCATCCCAATCATTCTGACTTCATTTCTTGAGCAGATAAGCTGGAATAGAACCAAACCTGTCTGCAATGATAAATGTGTTAGAGAAAGCATTGCCTTACCACACACTTGGTAGAGCCCTCCTCTGTGTCAGCCTTGTTTTTCACTGGTAGTTGTCTGCACCACTGAGTTCTTGGCCTCTGGTTCCCTGACAAACTAAATTATAGCAAAAATAATAGCACAGGTTGCAATGGCTACAATCATCTCGACAAGTACAGAGTTGCCAGAGGAGGTTCCAGCCAATCTCAGTTCTGCTTCTTTGGCTCCATAACAATCCCTCCTGGGAAGGCCACCCGAGGCTGCCACTTCTCAAATCCACTCCAGTGCCCTGGGAAACCCTCCATCTTCACCTCAAGACAACAACTGAGTGTCTTCCACCAGCCAGGCACTTTGCCAAAGGTCATACATACATTATTGTTCTTCTTAAGAGTTCCTGGGTAGTGCAAATGGTTAAGTATTTGGCTACTAACCAAAAGATTAGCAGTTCAAATACACCCAGGGGCTTTTCAGAAGAAAGGACTATATGTCTACTTCCAAAAGTTCACGACCATTGAAAACTCCATGGAGTGTAGTTCTATTCTGAGACACACAGGATCAACATGAGTCGGAATCGACTTGATAGCACTTGGTTTGTTTGTTTATTGTTAGATTATTCATTTTGATCTCAACCTTGTGATATTATATTACTTTTTTTGCCACACAAAGTGAATTTCAGAGAGCTTGGGTGCCCTATTCCAAATTGTGTGACCAGCAAGGGAGAAGTAGTCATTGCAGTGTACGTTATTGGTGTCCCAGGATTCTAGTAACCCAGGTTACTTTCAGTATCAAAATGTGACTGCATGTTTTGCTGTAAAACCATGATTTTAGTATTTTAGAGAATATGAACTCTGACTCATTCATGGTGGTAAATCCTGATCAATGATTCAGTTACTCAATTAAAAAAAGAAACCAACTTCCATCCCTGCACAACATAACAAAACACTGCCCATTCCTGCAGCATCCTTATGATCACTGGCATTCGTAAGTCCATGGCTGTTGCCATTGTGTAGTGACTTCCAACCTAGGCGGCTTGTCTTCCACCCCTATTATCAGACAATATTCTGTTGTGATCCATAGGGTTTTCATGGACTAATTTAAGGAAGTAGATCTCCAGGCTATTGGCATTCAGTTGGTTGAGGCCAGGGATGCTGCTAAACATCTTACAATGCACAGGACAGCCCTCGACCGCAAGGAATTATCTGGCCCAAAATGTCATTAGTGCTGAGCCCAAGAAACTGTGGTCTATAGAGAGGGGACATGGGATGCAGTGGTCTTAAGACATTAGCTTCATTATGACACCGGACACAGGCAGAGTGTAGAAGAGGCTGTGTGCAAACCTTAGGCCCCTCTCCAGTGCACCAGTGGCTTGCCGTGACCCTTCGACCTCATCTGTAAGGACTTCTCTCGTATTGCAGCTCTGGCTAGTTGGCCTGGTTTTATCAAAGAAAGCCAGATTTGAGAAGAGTATAAATCATGAAAAGCTGAAATTTCCAGAAAGACCAGGGAGATGGCAAAGAGAGAGAGAAAATGTTATTTGCAAAACCCATAAATGCGGCAGGTACGCTGTAGCTATGCAAACTATTAGCCCATGAAAAATTAATTCTCATTTTCATTCATTAGTAACTGGCATTTAAAAATGGAAAAAAAGACTCAAATAATTTTGAACAGCACCATCCAGCCGGTGCCAACTGGTTGACTATCTGGAAGGCGATGATGTCAATCACTGAGCCTGTGAAGCAGAAAAATAGTCATTTCAGAGAGCTTGCAAACCACCCAAACAGCAGCCTGTTTTCAGTCCTATTTTTTTTTTCTATTTAAAAGCTTTTGAGAACCAGCTGGATAGAAAGAACTTCTCTGAAAATCTGAAGATATAAGGTTTATTGGTTCGCTTCAGACCAAAAGAGGGAAAATAAGGCAGTGGCTGCAAAGGAAATGAAGTGTGCATTTGGTGCACTCCTCACCTAATGAATGGGCTAGTCAGAGAGTCACCCTCGACTGAGGAGAGGAAAATGAGCTTACATCACTGATTTGCAGGTGGAAGTGCTGGAGGGAGTCAGAGAAGAGGACCTTGATTCCTAAACAAATGAAAAGACCTGCTTGTTCAAGGCAATGGTCGTGTCTGTTCATCGAGTCTGGAATTGCTGCTATGAAGACCGAGCCCTTAATTCCTGATAACCACAGACATCAATTCTTGTGGGGAGTTTGGGAATTTGTGCAGAAGAGTGTCTAGTTCTGTTTTGAGTGAGGCAGGATCTTCCTGATGTGACACATGTTAGCAGCAGCTGGCGAATGTTTTAGGAGGAGCACGGTTGTTAAGGTGTCACCTTATGAGTCCCTTCCTATAGAGAAAATTTCAAAGCACTGTCAAAAATTATATCATATTCCTTTCTAATTCCTTGATGGAGCACATCTAAGGAAGAAATATGCTTTAAAACATTCAAAGCCTGGGTATTTTTTTTTCTGTGTCTGGTTGCCTAGAGTTACTGTCTGAAATTTCTGTTCTCCTCCCATTTTACCAAAGTCAACTTTTTCTTAAGAATACCAAGAAAGATAGGACTGCCCATTCAATGATGAAATGTACATACTCCTCCAGTTTATAACTGTCCTAAAGTAAAAATACCACCATCACTCTGATCATTCATTCTGTCCTTGGCTCTGAATTTACTTTGGTGGTTCTCAAGGCCAGAAGTAACAGGAACCAGAATTCCTGAATTCCCTAGCCTAAATTCAGACCAAACATCTCCGTCTTCATCAATAGCGCAGGTAACAAGAGCAGGTACTGAGAAGAGATTGCAGCTTTCCAACATACCCTGTGAGATTAAGAGCCATATTCTTGAGATGGTTTTCTGGAAATCACCTATTTTGTGGCCTTGGAATGAAATCAATCTGACCCATATGAAGAGCAAACCCAAGGTTAGGTTTATCAAAACCAAAACCAAATCCATTGCCTTTGAAGTGATTTGGACGCATGGTGACTTCTTGTTACGGACTAGAACTGTGCTCCCTGGGGTTTTCCTGGCTGTAATCTTCATGGAAGCAGATGACCAGCACTTTTTCCCATGTTGCCTCTGGATGAGTTTAAACCACCAACCTACATTAGTAGTTGACCACACTGCATCACCCAGGGACCTGTAGGGTTAGGTACATAGAGGTCTTCAATAAATATTTCTTCCACAGTTGGATGGATGGAGTGGTGCATGAACAGGAACATTGGTAAATGGGGGAAAGAAAGATAAATGGATGAATCAATGAATCCGTAAAGGAAATGAGAGATAGATGGAGGGATGGTTATAGGCAGAAACACACAAATGGGGAAAATGACATGATTACATCACTAAGGAAACATACGTTTGTTGTTGTTGTTGTTAAGTGCCGTTGAGTCGTTTCTGACTCATAGCGACCCCATGCACAGCAGAATGAAACACTGCCTGATCCCGCGTCAGCCCCACAATCCCTGCTATACTCGAGCCCATCATCGCAGCCACTGTATCGATCCATCTCGTTGAAGGCCTCCCCATCTTTCGTCGACCCTCCACCCTACCAAGCATGACATCCTTCTCCAGGGAGTGGTCCCTTCTGACAACATGACCAAAATAGGTGAGACCAAGT
>NW_006921890.1:2219125-2223554 GCF_000298275.1 Orycteropus afer afer
TCTCTCCTCACCTGTAACCCTGGGGCTGGTTACATACAGCCCCAGGCTGTATAACCCTACCTGCAACCCTGGGGCTGGGAACAGACAGAGGAATGCATAATTCTATCTGGTAGAAGATGATTCAGATGTGAAAGACATTAAGATGAAGCTTTTTGTGTTATCAGGATTCTGAGCTTTTCAAGAGGGGCAAGTATGAGAAAATAAAGTTCAAGGTGCATTCAAGAAATAATGAATGATTCAAGGTGGTAAAGACAAGGAAGTAGCAGGAGATGAGTATTTGTGCAATAAAGGACTATTCCCAGCTGCTCCCATTACAACTTGAATGATTCTATATGTCTTTACCCTTTAGCACCACTACAATGTCATGATAATAATAGCCCCTTGGATTTCACATTTCCTTTCTTATCTTTTGTTTGTCTCCTTGTCAAAGGAGCATGGAGGCCGCATCTTCTGACCTCCTCTAACTACACAAGAGGAGGAGAATCAGCAGCAGCAGCCCAAGGCCTGTTCTTATAAGGCCAGACATGCTGTCACCCTCCAACCCTCGTACTAATCTTGTCACCAACCATTCCTCCCCCTGCACCCACCACATCTTTGCTAGGTTCAATAATCTGCTGCAGTGGCCACACAGAACTCACAGATTATGGGGTTTATTAGGGAAGCAGTTAGCTACAATTCAAGTTCAGGAACATGTTTAGTCTCTCTCAGCAGGCCGTTTCTCTCAGTCTCTCTCAGTAGCACATCTCTTTCTCACCAGTGCATGACTCTCACCACTCTCTCTCAGCAGCATGTCTCTTTCACACATGAGGGAGAGTGAACTTCCTAGAAAATTACTTCTTCCTGCTCCCATCAGAAATACCCCAGGTGGATAACTTTAACAATCAGGAGCTACTCAGTTGCTCACCACTAATTCCACCATGGGGTTTACAAAGACCATGGCTAGAAAAACCACAGCATATAATTCACTACACTACACTCCTCTACCATTCCAAAATTTTTACAAATGATAGTACTACATTTTAAGAAGTTTGGATTTTGTCCTTTCAGTGAGGAGAGCTCTTGGAGGATTTTAAAGCAGGGGTGACTAATTGAAACCATAACTTCAAAAAGAATACTCCAGGAGTAGTGACTCAGGGAAGATAAGGGCAAGCAATGGCAAGACACCAATGGGTTCAGAAACCAAGCCACATATCAAGTCCAGGCACTCAGTGCCCTTCAAGAAGGGCCCAAGGGAAGGCTCCTACTGTAGACATTGCCAGGGGATGAAGACAGAAGCATAACAGATAATGGTGATGTTTGTGGCATTGTGGTATATAATATAGAATTTGACACCTATGAACTTGGGTTCCAGTCCCAGCTCTATCACTTTCTGGCTGTGTAACTTACTAATCTCCTCCTAGACTCAGTCTTGCCTACAAATTGTATGAAAGCCCCAAATTAGAAGCACTTGGTTTGTGGAAGTCTACTGTAGTCTGTAGCTGGAGACCTAACTCTACTTTGAGTCTTAACATAACTTCTGACCCCATTTGAGTTTTTTATGTTACTTCTCAGTGCTCACTGATCATTAAACAAATAGAGTGGCTATGCTTAGACAAGTCCAGGAAAGCCCAGGGAGGACCACCTTGCCCTCAGAAAGAATGTGGTTGAAAATAGATTAACTAGTATGCAAAAACAAATTATGGATAATATTGTGAAGAATGGGAATTCCAAAAACACTTAAATATGCTCATGAGGAAACTGTATATAAATGAAGAGACTATCATTCTAACAGAACAAGGGGATACTGTTGTTGTTGTTGTTAGGTGCCATCGAGTTGGCCCCAACTCATAGCGACCCCTCCTTAGGTTTCTGAGGTGGTATCACTATGGAAGTAGATTGCCCAACCTTCCTTCTGAGGAGTGGCTGGTGGGTTTGTACCACCAGCCTTCTGATTAGCAGGCAAGTTCCTTAGGCACTATGCTACCAGAGCTCCCAAGGAGGGGATACTACATGGTTTAAAATCAGAAATAATATGCATCAGGGTTGTATCCTTTCTCCATACTTATTCAATCTATAGCAAATAATCCAAGAAGCTGGACTATATGAAGAACATGGCATCAGGCTTGAAGGAAGACTCACTAACAACCTGTGATATGCAGATCACAAAATCTTGCTTGCTGAAAATGAAGAGGACTTGAAGCACTTACTGATGAAAATCAAAGACTATATTCTTCAGTATGGATTAGGCCCAGAAAGAAAACAAAAGTCCTCACAGCTGGACCAATAAGCAACATCATGACAAACAGTGAAAGGATTGAAGTTGTCAAAGATTTCATTTTAATTGGATCCATAATCAGCACCCATGGAAGCAACAGTCAAGTAATTAGACATCGTACTGCACTGGGAAAATCTGCTACAAAAGATCTCTTGAAAGTGTTAAGAAGCAAAGACGTCACTTTGAAGACTAAGTTGTGCTTAACTGAAGCTATGGTGTTTTCAATTGCCTCATTTATATGTGAAAGCTGCACAATGAATAAGAGAGACTGAAGAAAAATTGATGTATTTGAATTATGATATTGCCAATTAATACTGAAAATACCATGGACTTCCAGAAGAACTAACAAATCTGTGCTGGAAGAACTGCAGTCTTAATGCTCCTTAGCAGCATGAATGGCCAGGCTTCATCTCATCTCATATACTTTGATCATGTTTCCAGCAGTCAAGTGCCTTACGTAGTATGCCACCAGAGCTCTTTGTCTGCATCTAGTAGGTGACTAATAGTTCCTTTTTACACAAATTTTGTATGAAAAATTATGCCAAGAAAGCATAGTATTTCAAGAGTCAGTATTTAGTTTCTGTGTCAGACTAAGGCATTTGACTGCTAACCAGAAGGCTGACGGGTCAAACCCACCAGCCACTCCTCAGAAGGAAGATTGGGTAATCTACTTCCATAGTGATACTGCCTCAGAAACTCAAGGAGGGGTCGCTATGAGTCAGAGATGATTCAACTGGTATATAACAACAACCTGAGTTGGAACCAACTCAACAGCACCTAACAACAACAACAACAGTATTCAGAGAAGTGTTTACACAAAGACCTAGGGAACTTGCCTGAGCATATCCTTCTTACACAAAGAACTTACTTGGGCAGGTCCTTAATGATTTACCAAAAATAGCCAATCAGAAGAATTTACTTAACTAGCCAATCAGAGTACTCTTTTTTTTTTTTTTTAATTGAACTCCTGCATGGCCTCCAACAGCTGGAACACTGTGTTGAGAGGCTCTCAATCCTATGTTTCCCAATTCACAAATTGTTTTCTCCTGAAATAAGCCTATTTGCTTTTGATGTCAAAGACTGAGTTTTTCTGCTCGTTAACATTTTAATTGTGGCATTAGGATGCAAAGAACATCTTACCTAGAGACCCCAAATTTAAACAAATTTAATGGAGACACTTCTATTAAGCCTTGGACAGAACAAAGACAATCATCCTGGATGAGGGAAATCATCAGTCTGAGGAACCTAATTATACATGATTTTAAACCATCACAAAATTGTGATTGGTGGTAGATAGATTCATCACTGTCACAGGTGGAACTACAGAAGTAAGGTAAAGACTATGTTTGGGATTGAAAGACCATGTTACAGGATTGGTTCAGGGTGTTGACTACCTAGCTAGTTGGTGATCCTGATAACCCTAACTCATGACTATGCAGCTTGAGTCTTAGCCACATGATGGCTACCAAACACTACTAAGACCCCAAACTTAATTTAAATTAGAAAAGGACACTCTCAGGCAATTTTCCTAGTTCTCTTTGAGAGCACAGTCTATAATCTACTTTCAACCATACTCTTCCTGAAGGCAAACTGCTACTTCTGTCCTGGAACTTGTCTATGCATAGCCACAATGATGGTTTAATGGTCAGAGAGAATCCAAATGACATATGAAACTTATGTCAAGCCCCAAATGGAGTTAGGGTTCCCGCTGTAAACCACAGCCTCCACAACCCCAAGTGCTTTAGAATTTAAGCCCTCATACAATCTAGCGACCCAGAGAACCATGAATCTAGAGCATCAGTGTGTCTGCTCCTGCCCTTTGGGCTCAACTCTGTCTCCTCAGGATCTTTGCAGGTCAACTTGAGGTAAACCCTCTTGGTAGGATCTCTTTCTTTGTGTTGAGTCCTTTGAAGTTTATTAACAGCTTCTTTCTGTCTTTCTTTTGCTTTTGGTTCAGTAGATAACCATCCAGCTGGGTTTTTAAAGACTGAAGAGTTTGAAGGGTTTCAAACCCTGAAGTTTCTCAGACCTAGAGCTTGTATTTATTCAAGGCTAGAATCTCTGGGTTTTCAGTAGTGAAATATTCAGAACTAGAATCTGAGTTTCCAATCTAGCATCTGAATCTTCACAGCTGGTGGCATCTGCTGACATCAATCACTTTCATTTTTTTAAGTA
>NW_006921890.1:2224024-2227557 GCF_000298275.1 Orycteropus afer afer
CAACACCACAATTCAAAGGCATCAACACTTCTTCTGTCCCTTATTCATTGTCCAGCTTTTATATGCATATAAAGGGACTGAAAATGCAATGGTTTGAGTTAGGCCCTCCTTAGTCCTCAAAGTGACATCTTTGCTTCTTAACACTTTAAAGAAGTCTTTGAAGCAGATTTGCCCATAGTCCTTCTAAACCCTTGTCTGTTGTTTCTATGGGTGTTGATTGTGGATCCAAGTAAAATGAAATCTCTGACAACTTCAATCTTTTCTCCATTTATCATAATGCTGCTTATTGGTCCAGCTGTGAGGATTTTCATTTCTTCATGTTGAGGTGCAGTCCATACTGCAGACTGTAATCTTTGATCTTCATCAGTATGTGCTTCAAGTCATCTTCATTTTCAGCAAGCGAAGTTGTCATTGCATATCACAGGTTGTTAATGACTCTTCCTTTGATCCTGATGCTGTGTTCATTATATAGTCCAGTTTCTCAGATTATTTTCTCAATATAGAGATTGAATAAGTATGGAGAAATGATACAACCTGATGCACTCCCTTCCTAATTTGTTATGATACACAGAGTCAAATGTCTTTGAATTGTCAATAAAACACAGGTAAATATCTTTCTGATATTCTTTGTTTTCAGCCAAGATCCATCTGACATCAGCAATGATATCCCTCATTCCATGTCCTCTTCTGAATCCAGCTTGGGTTTCTGGAAGTTCCCTGCCAATATACTGCTGCAACCAGTTTTGAATTATCTTCAGCAAGATTTTACTTGTATGTGATATTAATGATATTGTTTGATAATTTCCACATTCTATGGGATCAACTTTCTTTGGAATAGGTACAGATATGGATCTCTTCCAGTCATTTTGGCCAGGGAGTTGTCTTCCAAATTTCTTGGCATAGACGAGTGAGTGCCTCCAGTGGGGCATCCGTTTGTTGAAACATCTCAATGTGTATTCCATCAATTTCTGGAGACTTGCATATTGCCAGTTCCTTCAGTGCAGCTTTGACTTCTTCCTTCAATACCATTGGTTTTTGATCATATGCCATTTCCTGAAATAGATGAACACCAACCATTTATTTTTTGTACAGTGACTGTTTGTTTTCCTTCCATCCTCTTTTGATGTTTCCTGCATTATTCAATATTTTGCGCACAGAATTCTTCAGTATAGCAACATGAGGCTTGTGTTTTTTTCTCAGTTCTTTCAGCTTGAGAATTGCCAAGAATTTTCTTCCCTTTTGGTTTTCTAAATCCAGGTGTTTGCACATTTTATTATAATACATTACTTTGTCTTCTCAAGCTGCCCTTTGAAATCTTCCATTCAGCTCTTTTATTCTGTCATTTCCTCCATTTGCTTTGGCTACCCTCTATTCGAGATCAAGTTTCAGTCTCTTTTGATGTCCATTTTGGTCTTTTTTCCTTTCTTGTCTTTTAAATGACCTTTTGCTTTCTTCATGGATGGTGTTCTTGATGTCATCCCACAACTCCTCTGGTCTTCAGTTATTGGTGTTCAATGTATCAAATCTATGGTGGCATAGTACCTAAGGCATTTGACTGCTAACCAGAAAGCTGGAGGTTGAAACTCACCACCCACTCATTGGAAGGAAGGTTGGGCTATCTATTTCCATAGTGATTCTGCCTTGGAAACCCAAGGAGGGGTCGTTATGAGTTGGATCTGTCTCAATGGCAGGCAGTGATTTTGAGGGTTTTTTTGATACTCACGGTCATATTTTGGCTCTTGTGGACTCATTTTACTTTTCTTCAGCTTCAACTTGAACTTGCATATGATCAATTCACAGTGTGTTCCACAGTCAGCTTCTTGTTTGGCCTTGTTATGATGAAAGATACTGAGCTTTTTCATCACCTCTTTCCAGAGATGTAACCGATCTGATTCTTATCTATTCTATCTGGTGAGGTCCAAGTGTATAATTACTGTTTATGTTGTTAAAAAAAAAAAAAAAAAAAGGTACTTACAGTGAATAAGTCATTGGTCTGGCAAAATTCTATCATGCAATCTCCAGTGTCATTTCTATCACCAAATCCATATTTTCCAACTAATGATGATTCTTCATTTTCAACTTTCACAACTCAATCACCAGGAATAATCAATACATCTCGATTGCATGTTTGGTCAATTTCATACTGCAGAAGTTGGTAAAAATCTTCAATTTCTTCATATTTATCTTTAGTGGTTGGAGTGTAAATTTGAATAATAATAGTGTTAACTGGTGGCATAGTGCCTAAGGCATTTGACTGCTGGCAGTTCAAACCCACCAGCCACTTCTCGGAAGGAAGACTGGGCCACCTACATCCATAGAGATACCACCTCAGAAACCAAGAGAGGGGTTGCTATGAGTCAGAATTGACTAGTTGGCAGTTGAGTTTGTGCTTTTCTGGTCCTTGGAGGCACATGGATATTATCTCATGCTTCAGGACAAATACTGAAGCATTCATTTTGATGATGAATGTAACACCATTCCTCTTCAATTTGTCATTCCTGGCATAGTAGATCATATGATTGTCTGATTCAGAATAACCAATCCCAGCCATTTCAGCTCACTGATGCCTCTAAAAGCAAACCAAACTCACTGTCATCAAGTCAATTCTGAATCATAGCAACCCCCATTGGGTTTCTGAGGTGGTAAATCTTTAGGAGAGTAGATTGCCCCATCTTCCTTCCATGGAGCAGGTGGTGGGCTGGAACCACCAACCTTCTGGTAAACAGTCAAATGCCTTAGGCACTGTGCCCTCAGAGCTCCTTCACTAATGCCTAGGATATTGATATTTATGTGTTCCATTTCATTTTTGACAAGTTCCAATTTTCCTGGATTCATACTACATACATTCCACATTCCAGTTATTAATGGATGTTTGCAGCTGTTTCTTCCCATTTTGAGTCATGCCCCATCAGCAAATGGAGGTCTTTAAAGCTTTACTCCATCCATGTCATTAAGATCAATGCTACTTTGAGGATGTAGCTCTTCCTCAGTAATATTTTGAGTGCCTTGGGAGCTCTGGTGGCGAAGTGTGTAAGGCATTTGACTGCTAACCAGAAGGCTGATGGTTCAATCCAACCAGCTACTCCTCAGAAGGAAGATTGAGCAATCTACTTCCATAGAGACACTGACTCAGCAGCCCAAGGAGGGGTTTTTATGAGTCGAATCGACTTGACAGCACTGAGTTTGGTTTTGCTTTTCCAACTTGAGGGTCTATATCACGCAATGTTTCATGGCTATTCATAAGCTTTTCACTGGCCAATTATTTTCTGAAGTGGATGGCCCCGACCTTCTTCCCAGTCTATCTTGGTCTGTCCACCATGGGTGCCCCTGCTGGTATTTGAAATACTGGTGACATAGCCTTCAGCCTCACAGCAACACACAAGCAACCACAGTATAACAAACTAACAGAAGACTGGTGGCTTAGTGGTTAAAATTACTTGGTGGTTAAAGCCACTTTTTGCTAACCAAAAAGTGGGTGGTTCAAAGCCAGCAGCCACTCCATGGGAGAAAGATGAGGCAGTCTGCTTCCAGTT
>NW_006921890.1:2229161-2230264 GCF_000298275.1 Orycteropus afer afer
GTCCTGCCTGATAATATGCTCAAAGTGCGGGAGGTGAAGTCTCATCCTTGTTTCTAAGGAGCATTCTCCCTGTACTTGTTCAAAGACCTATTTGATCATTCTTCTGGCAGCCGTGGTATATAAAATATTCTTTGCCAGCATCACAATTTCAAACATCTACTCTTCTTTGTTCTTCTTAATTCATTGTTCAGCTTTGATAGACATATGAGGAAACTGAAAATACCATAGCATAAAAAAAAAAAAAAAAAAACATGGCTTGAGTCAGATGCACCTTAGTCCTCAAAGTGACATTTTGCTTTTTAACACTTTAAATATTTAAAGAGGTTTTTTGCAGCAGATTTGCCCAGTGCAATACAACACTTGATTTCTTGACTGCTGCTTCTATGGGCATTGACTGTGGATGAAAGTAAAATGAAATCCTTGACAACTTTAATCTTTTCTCTGTTTATTATGATGTTACTTACTGGTCCAGTTGTGGGGATATTTGCTTTCTTTATGTTGAGGTGTGATCCACACTGAAGGCTGTAGTCTTTGACCTTCATCATTAGGGGCTTCAAGTCCTCTTTGCTTTCAGCAAGCAAGATTATGCCATCTGCATACTGTAGGTTGTTAAGGAGTTGTTCTCCAATCCTGATGCCATGTTCTTCTTTGTGTAGTCCAGTTTCTCTGATTACTTGCACACTATACAGATTGAATAAGTATAGTGAAAAGATACATCCCTGACACATACCTTTCCTGATTTCCAACCACGCAGTATCTTCTTGTTCTTTTGGAATGACTGACTGTTGTTCTCTGTTTGGGTTCTGCGCATGAGCACAATTAAGTGTTCTGGAATTCCCATTTGTCTTAGGCTTGGCTCTCTAGAGAAGTAAAACCAGTGAAACATATATATATATATATAGAGAGAGAGAGAGAGAGAGAGAAGTTTATCTCTAGGAGCTCACACAGTTGTAGAGGCTGGAAAGTTCCAAGTTCATGGGTCATACCATACACTGGAGGCTTCATCTGACTCATGTAGCTGCAGGGGCTGAGGAACCCAAGATTATGGGCAATAAAACAGGCTGCTTGCCTGGGAGGTTGATGAATCCATAATAGGCAGTAAA
>NW_006921890.1:2233013-2235657 GCF_000298275.1 Orycteropus afer afer
TATTCCTTCCATCTTCTTTTGATACTTCTTGCATTGTTCAATATTTTGTCCATAGAATCCTTCAATACTGCAACTTAAGGCTTGAATTTATTCTTCATTTCTTTGAGCAGGAGCAATGCCCAGTGAGTTCTTCCCTTTTGTTTTTATAACTCATTATAATACTTTACTTTGCCTTCTCGAGTTGCCCTTTGAAATCTTCTGCTCAGCTCTTTTACTCCAGCATATCTTTCTTTTGCTTTAGCTACTCTAGGTTCAAAGGAGCTCTAGTAGTGTAGTTGTTAAGGCATTTGGCTACTAACCAAAAAGTTGGTGGCTCAAACCCATCAGCTGATCCATGGAAGAAAGATGGGGCAGTCTGCTTGCATAATGATTTACAGCCTTGGAAACCCAATGAGGGTCACTATGAGTTAGAGTCAACTCTATGGCAGTGAGTTTTTGTTTGCACTATAGATTCAATAACAAGTTTCAGGGTCTCATCTGACATCCATCCATTTTGGCCTTTTCTCTCTTTCCTGTCTTTTTAATTACCTTTTCCTTTTTTCATGTATGATGTCCTTGATGTTATCACATAAATCATGTTGTCTTCAGTCATTACCATTCCCCTTGTCAAATCTGTTCCTGAGATGGTCTTTAAATTCAGGTGGGATATACTAAGGTCACATTTTGGCTCTCATGGACTTTTTTTAATTTTCTACAACTTCCACTTGAACTTGCATGTGAACAATTGAAGATCTGTTCTTCAGTTGACCCCTGGACTTGCTCTGGCCGATGATATTGAGCTTCTCCATCATCTCTTTCCACAGATATAGTTGATTTTATACTTGTGTATTTCATTTGGTGAAGTCCACTTCCACAGCTTTTTGTATTCTGGTGGCTTGTGTATTGTGGTGATGCTAGAAGCTATGCCACCAGTATTTCAAATACCAGCTGGGTCACCCATGGCAAATAGGTTTCATTGGAGACTCTAGACTAAGATAGACTAGGAAGAAGGATCTTGTGATGTACTTCTTTAAAAAGGGGGCAGTGGAAACCTTTCAAATAACAGCAGAACATTGTCTGACATGATGACAGAAGACGAGCCCCTCATGTCAGAAAGTCAAAAGTAACACAGCCCCCTAAAACCACCTCAATTGTTTTACTTTTACACTTCACACTTGTTAAGCCAAAATCAGTTGCCTTCTGCTCAACACTGACTCATGGTTTGGTGAGCCCATGTAGTCAGAGTAGGACCATGCCACCCAGGGGCTTCATTGGCTGATTTTTCTGAAGTTGGTTGTCAAGGCTTTCTTCCAAACTGCTTCTTAGTGGACTCCAACCTCCAACCTCTCAGTTTGCAGACCAGTGCCTCAGCCATGTGCACCACCCAGGAACTGTGCACACTTATTAGAAATCACCAAATAAAAGAAGACTGAGTATTTACTCTCTCAACTTCTCATGTCTTGGAAACTGTTTTCAAGAAGGGAAAACAAACTACAGATCACTCTTTCCATTCTCTTGGAAATCAGGGATGTTAAGTATAAAACATCTGGCAAGAGCAGAGACAAAAATCCAAAAACTCTGTCAATAACCAGTAACAAAAATCCCAAAACAAGAAGAAAGACTTTTCATATTTGTCTCATGTTACCTGCAAGTCCACAGCATTCTGTAACACTTCGGCTAGTCTGCATAGTTCATTGTGACATTATATGGAAAACATATCACACTGATCTTATGTAGCATCTATTTCAATGTGTCCATCAGTAGATATGCCATTCTGTATGCAGATGACATGTCTCCGAGCAGCTCCAAGAACATGATGTCTGGGGCCCATCCCTCCTATTCTGACAGCTTCAGTGGTTGTAGTCTCACTGTCAGATGGAAGGGAAATGCCAGCTGTGGCTTCCATTGCAGCTGAAAAAAAGAAAAGAAATCTGACTCTGAGTAGTTCTTTTTTCACCCTACTCCTGTCCCACTCTGCCCTGTGTGAGAGCTGGCATCTTTCCTGTTTCAAACATTTGGAAACCTAAAGCAAGAGGTAAGGGTAGCTCTCAGTGAGGCAGCAGGAAGGTTCTGGGTCATATGGATGCAGGGCATCCATTCCACACGGAAGGTGTGAATCCCCTAAAGGCAATTTTCTGCTCTCCAGCATCTGAAAGCAGGTCACACACCACCTGCCTCTATGTCCACTACCTCCTTCATCTCAGATTAAATAGTTATTGAGGAGCTGCTTTGAGTAACAGAGGGACTTTGACCTCCTGCAGAGCTGGGCTTCAGGCTCTGAAAAATCAGACAAACACCCATGAAGTATTTAGTAATGATACAAAGGCCAATGCGAGCAACTCAGAGATAATAGCAGCAATAGGATTCAGAGGAGCGGAAGGTCAATAAGGGCGGCATAATTAGGGGAGCATTTCTAGAAGATACCAGACTGGGGGATAAACCTACTACAGAGCAAAAACACATGCTGGCAGAAGCCCCGAAAATGGGCCCAGGTGTGCTGACGAAAGTGACCAGATGGGGTTTAAAGGACAGCGCAGGGAAACACTGAGGTTCTTTTATTCCAGGAAGGAGTAGGTTGGTTACAGTAGGAAGAGGAGGGCAGTAGAAGAAGAGTGCCCTCGGGGAAGTCTTGTCCTTGAGAAGGTACACTCCGCATCTTCTCTCT
>NW_006921890.1:2236452-2241248 GCF_000298275.1 Orycteropus afer afer
TCAAGTTGATTCTGACTCATAGCGACCCCTCCTTGGGTTTCTGAGGCAGTATCTCTACAGAAGTAGATTGCCCAATCTTAACTTCTGAACAGTGGCTACTGGGT
Organism: Orycteropus afer afer; assembly: GCF_000298275.1. Lineage (NCBI taxonomy): Eukaryota > Metazoa > Chordata > Mammalia > Tubulidentata > Orycteropodidae > Orycteropus > Orycteropus afer. The sequence goes on from NW_006921890.1 coordinate 2,236,557, forward strand.
TTGAACTGCCAGCATTCTGGATAGCAGTCAGATTCAATACAATGGCAAAAATGGACCTAAAAGGACACTGGCCATAAAAGGATATTTTGATAAACTAAATTAGATTAAAATGAAGAACTTCTGTTCATTAAAACGCACTATTAAGAAAGTGAATAAGAAGCCACGGAGAAGTAGGTGATATTTGCAATGGATACATCTGATAAAGGAATCATATCTAGAATATACAAAGAGCTCCTTTAAGTAAGTAAGAACAGCTCCTTTAAATAAAGAACAGGACTGACAACCCAATAGAATAATAAGCAAAAGACATGAACAAGCATTTCATTAAAAAGATAAACAAATAGCCAATAAATATGTGAAGAGTCACTCAAACTAATTAGTCATTGGGTAAAAGAAAATAAAAACTGCATTGGAACACCATTACATATCCACCAGAATAGCTAATACAGAAAATATTGACAATATCAAATGTTGGCAAGAACTTGGAGCAGCTGGAACTCTCATACAGTGCTGGTAGGTGAATAAATTTATACAATCAGTTTTGAAACCTATTTGTCAGGATCTATTAAAGTTAACCATATATAAACACTATGACTCAGCAATTCCACTCCCAAGAGGAACAGAAACATGAAACATATCTTCACAGACAGTTATACTCAAATGGTGATAACAGCTTTATTTATAATAGTTCCAAAAATGGAAACATTCAAACGGTAATTAACTGGAGAAAATATAAGCAAATCATACTATGTTCATCCAAAAGAATAGTACTCAGCAATAAACAAACTGCATGTACTGATATAAATAGGGAGAGAAATACACATATGATAACATAAATTACCCTGAAATGTCAAAGAAAAGTGTGCAAAGATTTAAATGTTTATTTTATGAAATATGGAATGCTTAAATAAATCATGGTATATCCATTTAATGGAGGTGGAATTGGAGATATCATTGCTGATGTCAGATGGATCTTGGCTGAAAGCAAAGAATAACAGAAAGATGTTTACTTGTGTTTTAGTGACTATGAAAAGCATTCTTCTATATGTATGACAACAAATTATGGATAACATTGAGAAGAATGGGAATTCCAGAACACTTAATTGTGCTCATGAGGAACCTTTACATAGACCAAGAGGCTGTCGTTCAAACAGAACAAGGGGACACTGCATGGTTTAAAATCAAGAAGGGAGTGCATCAGGGTTGTATCCTTTCACCACACTTATTCAATCTGTATGCTGAGCAAATAATCTGAGAAGCTGGGTTATATGAAGAAGAGCATGGCATCAGAATTGGCAAATGACTCATTAACAACCAGTGATACACAGATGACAAAACTTTGCTCACTAAAAGTGAAGATGACTTGAAGAACTTACTGATGAAAATTAAAGACTACAGTCAGCAGTATGGATTACATTTCAATATAAAGAAAACAAAAATCCTCACAACTGGACCAATATGCAGCATCACGATAAATGCAGAAAAGATTGAAGTTGTCAAAGGTTCTACAATCAACACCAATGGAAGCATCAGTCAAGACATTAGATGATGTATTGCACTGGGCAAATCTGTTGCAAAAGACCTCTCTCAAGCGCTGAAGAGCAAAGATGTCTCCTGGAAAACTAACATGCACCTGACCTAAGCCATGGTATTTTCAATCACCTCATATGCATGTGAGAGCTGGATAATGAATAAGGAAGATCAAAGAACAGTTAATGATTTCAAGTCCTGGTGTTGGCAAAGAATACTGAAAGTACCATGGGCTGCTAAAAGAACTACCAAATCTATCCTGGAAAAAGTGCAGCTGGAACACTCTTTTCAAGTGAGAATGGCCAGACTTCATCTGACCTACTCTGATCATGTTGTCAGAAGGGACCATTCTCTGGAGAAGGATATCATGCTTGGTAAAGTGGAGGGCCAATGGAAAGGGGGAAGACCCTCAACAGGATGGATTGATACAGTGGCTGCAATGATGGGCTTAGGCATAGCAGGAAACTTGAGGCTGGCACAGGACCAGTGGGTATTTCATTCTGTTGTGTATTGGGTCACTATAACCAAATGAATTCATTGACACTGAGTTGATTCCAACTCATAGCAACCCTTACAGGACAGGGTAGAACTACACCATAGCATTCCCAAGGTGGTAATATTTATGAAAGTATATGGCCATAACTTTCTTCATAAAGTAACAGGTGGTTCAAACCACTACTCTTTTCAGTTAGCAGCTTAATGCTTGACCAGTGTTCCACCAGAGCTTCTTTTTGGAATAAACTCAAAACCAAACTCACTGCCATGGAGTTGATTCTGACTCATAGTGGACTCATGGTGACCCCCATTGGGTTTCCAAGGCTGTAAATCTTACAGAAGTAAATCACCCCATCCACCTTCCATGGAGTGGCTGGGGGATTTGAACCTCTGAACTTCTGGTTAGCAGCCAGATGCCTTACCCACTACACTACCAGAGCTCCTTTCTTTTTTGAATACCACACTATAATTAAAAGAATAAGACAAAATTGGATGTGCTGGTAAGGAAAGAAAGTCAAGATAAAGCACCTGCAAAGTTCAATTACAGAACAGCATTATAACATTTTTTCCATTTGCATTAAAGAAAATATGTCATTCATGGAAACTTTCTGGAAGGATAGACAAGAAAGAGGTACCTCTGGTTAGCTCCAAGGAAGAGGTCTGATTCTGCAGTAGGTTGACCAATTTTCTGGCTTATCTTACCCCAGGTGGATTCCCATGAAACAGCTTTTCAGATGTAAAAGCAAGACAGTCCTGGACCAACCGGGGCGAGGTGTTCATCTTAGTCTGGAGTGAAAGGTTCACCCCTTTTCCATTGAATACTTTCTTTACTGGTTAAACATTTTTGTTTTTTCACCATGTGCATTCTTAGTTTAAAAGATTTAATTCAATTCAATCTGAAAGGCTCTATAATTACAATCTATCTCATTATTCATGGATTCTATATTTGCAAATTTGCCTACTCACTAAAATTTATTTGCAGCCCCCAAATTAATGCTCACAGCACCTTCACTGTCATTCGTGAACATATGCCTGCACAGACTGACAAAATATGTGAGTCTCCTGACACACACGTTCCTGGCTGAAGGTGAACAAGATTAGAATGGTATTTGCTAATTCAATGTTCATGGTGAATTCACAGAACATAACTACTACAAATAATGGGAATTGACTGTAACTATGTTTTAAAAGAGCACAGTGATGAACCTGGTCAGATTTAACAATGTGTATTTTATGATGTTGTAGGTTGAACAGTGGCATCCAAAGACCTCATTCCTGGAACCTGTGAATATCACTTTCCACTGTAAAAGTGACTGCAGGTGTGATTAAGATAAGAATCTTGAAATGGAAAGATTATACAAATTATCTGGATTGTCCCTAGATGTAATCATAAGAGAGAGGCAGAGGGAGATTGAATGGTAGAGTAAAAGGCTATGTAATGAAAGAAGCACAGATTAGAGTGAGGCTCTTTGAAAAAGGAGGAAGGAGCCACAAGCCAAAGAGTGCAGGGAACCACCGGGAACTCAAAAGGCAAGACCATAGATTGTCTCTTCGAGCCTCTGGAGGAAAAGTGGAACTCAGATAGCTTGACTGTGGCCCAGTGAAACTGATTTCAAACTCCTGGCCTCCAAAATTAAAAAACAAAAAAACCACTGCCCTTGAGTCCATTCCAACTCACTGGGTTTGTATGAGAATAAATATGTGTTGTTTTAAGCCACCATGTTCATGGTAATTTGTTACAGCAGCTATAGAAAAGGAATACATAAGAAGGCTGTTGATGTTGAGTGCCATCAAGTCAGTTTTCAACTCATAACAACCCCGTTTGACAGAGTAGAACTGCCCCATCAGGTTTTCTTGGCTGTCATCTTTACAGAAGCAGATTGCCAGATCTTTCTTCTGCAGAGCCACTGATGTGTTTGAATTGCCAACCTTTTAGTAAGCAGATGAGTGTTTAACCATTAGCTACCAGGGCTTCTTAATACATAAGATTTTCAAACTCTGGAAAGAAAAAGCCCACCATTACTAGCCACACATATGTTGGCGAAGCATCACCATCTAGAGAATCCCATCTCATGTGAACTAAGCTCACCAAGGTCAGGCTACTTCTTGATCACTACCTATTTTTTCACAAAGGGAATTTTATCTGTATCATTCATTCATTACCTCCACCACTGAAAACTGCAGGACTCTAGATAGAAAGTTTTGGAATTCAAAGATTGAATTCTGAATACAATTTCTCTGTGTGAATAGGAAACAATCCAACAGAGGTTCATAAATCCATAAATATTCAGTATATAATTGAGACAGGACCCAGCCCCAGAGGCAGGAAAGGCAGGGAGCAGCCATGGCCAAAAAAAACAAGCAGGATACAGGTAAGAGGTGGGAGACAGGAACCACCCCCAAGGAATCAGGTAAAGAGAGGGAGGAGAAATTTCCAACAACTAAGGGAAATGAACTTGTCTGTCAGTGTGTCTTACTGTGGTAGCTTGAGCATTACTATGAGGCTAGAGGCTGTGCCACCAGTCTTTCAAATGCCAGCAGAGTTGCTCATGGTGCACACGTTTCAATGCAGCTTACAGACTGAGACAGACTAGGAAGAAGGAAGAAGCCATCCACTTCCCAAAGTATTGGCCAGGGAAAACCTTATGAACAGCCCAGAAACATTGT
>NW_006921890.1:2246743-2262970 GCF_000298275.1 Orycteropus afer afer
AGATAAAAGAGCTGAACAGAAGATTTCAAAGAGCAGCTCGAGCAGACAAAACCAATTACTATAATGAAATGTGCAAAGACCTGGAGTTAGAAAACCAAAAAGGAAGAAACACAGTCAGCATTTCTCAAGCTGAAAGAACTGAGGAAAAAATTTGAACCTTGAGTTGCAATATTAAAAATTCCATGGGCAAAATATTGAAAGATGTGGGAAGCATCTAAAGAAGATGGAAGGAATACACAGAGTCACTATGCCAAAAAGAACTGGTCAATTTTCATTCTTTTCAGGAGATGGCATATATTCAAGAACCAATGGTATTGAAGGAAGAAGTAAAAGCTGCACTGAAGGAATTGATGAAAATGAAGGCTCCAGGAATTGACAGAATGCTCATTGAGATGTTTCAACAAATGGTTGCCCCACTTGAAGTATTCACTCAGCTATGCCAAGAGATTTGGAGGACAGCTACTTGGCCAACTGACTGGAAGAGATCCATATTTGTACCCATTCCAAAGAAAGGTGATCCCACAGATTGTGGACATATCTAACAATATCATTAATATCTCATACAAGTATTGTCTTACTGAAGATAATTCAAAAACAGTTGCAGCAGTATATTGATAGAGAGCTTTCAGAAATGCAAGCTGGATTCAGAAGAGGACATGGAATGAGGGATATCATTGCTGATGTCAGATTGATCTTGGCTGAAAGCAAAGAATACCAGAAAGATGTTTACTTGTGTTTTATTGACTATACCAAAGAATTTGATTGTGTGGATCATAACAAATTGTGGATAACATTGAGAAGAATGGGAATTCCATAACACTTGCTTGTACTCATGAGGAACCTGTAAATAGACCAGGAGGCTGTCGTTCGAACAGAACAAGAGGACACTACATGGTTTAAAATCAAGAAGGGAGTGCATCAGGGTTGTATCCTTTCTCCATACTTATTCAATCTATATGCTGAGCAAATGATCTGAGAAGCTGGACTATATGAAGAAATGTGGCATCAGCATTGGAGGAAGAATCATTAACAACCTGCATTATGTTGATGACTTTGCTTGCTCAAGTTGAGGATGACTTGAAGCACTTACTGATGAAGACTGAAGAATACAGTCTGCAGTATGGATTACATCTCACTATCAAGAAAACAAAAACCCTCACAACTGGACCAATAAGCAGCATCACAATAAATGGAGAATAGATTGAAGTTGTCGAAGACTTCACATTGCTTGGTTCTACAATTGATGCTAAAGGAAGCAGCAGTCAGAACATCAGACGATGTATAAACTGACTGCCATCAAGTCAGATCTGACTCCTAGTGACCCCTTCTTAGGTTCCCAAGGTGGTATCACTATGGAATTAGATTGCCCAACCTTCCTTATGAGGAGTGGCTGATGGATTTGAACCACCAGTCTTCTGGTTAGCAGTCAAAAGCCTTAGGCTCTACATCACCAAAGCTCCTAGATTACACATGTTGTTGTTGTTGCTATGTGCCATTGAGTTGGCCCCGACTCATAGTGACCCCCTCCCTGGGTTTTTGAGGCAGTATCACTATGGAAATAGATTGCCCAACCTTCCTTCCGAGGAGTGGCTGGTGGGTTTGAACTGCCAGCCTTCTGGTTAACAGTCAAGTGCCTTAGGCACTATGCTACCAGAGCTCCTAGACTACGCATAGCACTGGGCAAATCGGCTGCAAAGGACCTCTTTCAAGTTCTGAAGAGCAAAGGGTCTCCTTGAGGACTAAGGTGTACCTGACACAAGCCATGGTATTTTCAATTTTCTCTTATGCATGTGAGAGCTGAACAATGAATAAGGAAGACTGAAGAAGAGTTGATGCTTTTGAGTTGTGGTGTTGGCAAAGAATGCTAAAAGTTCCAAGGACTGCTAAAAGAACTAACGAATCTGTCCTAGAGGAAATGCAGCCAGAATGCTCCTTGGAAGCAAGAATGGCCAGACTTCGTCTCACCTACTTTGGGCATGTTGTCAGAAGGGACCATCCACTGGAGAAGGATGTCATGCTTGGTGAGGTAGAAGGTCGACAAAAGAGGGGAAGATCCTCAACGAGATGGATTGACACGGTGACAGAGCAATGGGCTCAAGTATAGCAAGGATCATGGAACTCGTGCAGAACCAGGCGGTGTTTTGTTCTGCTGTGCATAGGGTCACGATGAGTTGGAGATGTCTTAACAGGACCTAACAACAACAACATATAGCTTAAGATCAAACTTTGGCCAATGTATTTGATAGAGGAGACTATTAACAAATGTAGCTTTTAATGAAAGTTTATTATTATTATTATTGTGATTTGGGTTACAATTTATATAGCAAATTGGTTTTCCATTAAACAATTTGTACATATTTTGTTTCTGATGTTGACTGCAATCCCCACAATACAACAGCACTCTTACTGCTTCCTCCTTGTTTTCACCGTTTCCATTCATCCTTCACTCCTATCCTTTTCTGCCTTTTGAGCTTCATCTCTGGGCAAATGCTGCCTTTTTTTTTTTTTTTTATCTTGTTTGGTTGTTTGAGGAATATGTACCTGTGTTATTGCCTACCTTACAGGCCAGTCTATTGCTTGCCTGAAAGATGAGCCATGGGAGTGAGTTTGGTTCCAGGCCTGAAGTGTTTCTAAGGGCCATAGTCTCAGGGGTTCCAATAGTCTTTATCAGACCAGTAAGCCTGGTCTTTTTATAATTTTGAGTTTTGTTCCACATTTTTCTCCTACTCTACCCAGGACCTTCTATTGTGATCCTTTTTAGAGTGGTGAGTGATAGTAGCTGGGCACCGTCTAGTTCATCTGGTCTCAAGATGGTGAAGGCTGAGGTTCATGTTGTCCATTAGTCCTTTGGACTAATTGTTTCCTTACATCTTCAATTTTCTTCACTCTTTTCTTTGTCTGAGGAGAGACCAATTTTTGCTCCTTAAATGACCACTGACAAGCTTTTAAGACCCCAGTTGCTACTCAGTAAAGTAGGATGTAGAACATTGTCTTTGTAGACTAGGTTATGCCAATTGACCTTGATGTCCTTGATGACTTTGAATATGACTCTGAACCCCCAGGCTCAGTAACTCCTTCTGAAGCTATTTTTTAGTACCAACTAAAATCATCTGTGTTCAAACTGTGCTCTCCTTCATTTGTTACCATTTCTTTATAAGGTGGTGAAAAATAAGTGGCAAATAAGTGACCAGTGGAGCATTCTTGCAATTACTCTTAATTTGACTAAGCAGATCATGGTGAAGAGTATGAAGAACCGATCAGAGGGAAGTGGAGGCTCTCTGGTAGAACTCTCACCTTCCATATGGGAGTCTGCATTTGATTCCTGACCAAGGCACCTCATGAACCACCACCACCCATCTGCCAGTGCAGGACTGTGTGTTACTAATGATGTTGAACAGGTTCCAACAGAGCTCCACACAAAGACAGACTAGGAAGAAGAACCTGACAAACTACTTCCAAAACTCAGCCAGTGAAAACACTGGGGATCACAATGGTCCCATCTGATCGTGCATGGTTTTGCCATGAGCTGGAGACTGACTCAACAGCAGCTACCAACAACAATAATGATTGTCCAGTTTGTAATATTCACCTTAGCTGATCTTTGGCACTAATATAAAATTATCCAGAGATGCAATACCTATATGACATTTATTGAAAACTTTTTCAAGTGCTTGCTATGTGCAATGAGAGGGTTACACAAACACTCTAGGATTTCCCACTTTAGTTTATAAGCCCCTCCTCTTAAAGCAAGGAGCCTTAGTGGTATAATAGTTGAATACTCAGCTGCTAAATGAAAGGTTGAGAGTTTGAACACATCCAATTGCTCCACAAGAGAACAACTTGGAGATCTTCTTGGATGAATATTACAGCCTAGGAAACCTTGTGGGGTAGTTCTACTCTGAATTATAGGGTCGCTATGAGTCAGAATCAATTCAATAACACACAACACAACAACCTTTAAAAGCATCAAGTTTTGACCTTCCTCTTTAAAAAGTTGAATCTCAGAAAAAGAAAGGCTTAAAATGTCATACATTGCTGGCTATGGGTTTACTATTTTCTTGGTAATTAAATGACTTCTGAGCCTTCTCTCCTTCTCCTAGTATACCAAAATTGGAAAAATTCTCCCCATGCAATGAAGACATGTGAGTTTCCAGGGGAACTCCTTCTGCAAAGGCCTTGGTTTTAATAAAAGGGAAGCAGAGAAGATAAGCTAAGATGGAAGTAAAGAGGGAGATATTTACCAAGAATTCATTCCAGCAATAATTCACTTATTCATTGCAAATACCTTTTTTCAATCAAATAAATGGCAGCTATACATGTGGACTTCACCAGATGGAATACAAAGAAATTAGGTCAACTACATTTGTGGAAAGAGGAGATGGAGAAATTCAAAATTATCAGTCAAAACAAGGCCAAAAGCTGACTGGGGAACAGACCATCAATTGATCATATGCAAGTCAAGATGAAGCTGAAGAAAATTAAAACAAGTCCACAAGAACGAAAATACAACCATGATTATATCCCACTTGAATTTAGAGATCATCTGGAGAACAGATTTGATGCATTGAAAACCAATGACTGAAGACTAAAAGAGTTGTGGGATGACATTAAGAACATCATCCATGAAGAAAGCAAAAGGTCAATAAAAAGACAGGAAAGAAAGAAAAGATCAAAATGGATGTCAGAAGATACTATGAAACTTGCTCTTGAACAAAGAGTATCTAAAGCAAATGGAAGACATAATGAAATAAAAGAACAGAACAGAAGATTTTAAAGGGCTGCTTGAGAAGACAAAGTAAAGTAATATAATGAAATGTACAAAGACTGGAGTTAGAATGCCAAAAAAGGAAGAATATGGCTGGCATTTCTCAAGCTGAAAGAACTTAAGAAAAAATTTAAGCCTCAAATTGCAATATTGAAGGATTATGTGGGCAAAATATTGAATGATGCAGGAAGGATCAAAACAAGATGGAATGAATATATATACAATCACAATACCAAAAAGATTTAGTTGATGTTCAACCATTTCAGGAGGTAGCATATGATCAAGAACCAATGGTATTGAAGGAAGAAGTCCAAACTGCACTGAAGGAACTGGCAAAAAACAAGGCTCCAAGAATTCACAGAATACCCATTGTTTTAGTTCTCTAGTGCTGCTCTGACAGAAAATACCACAAATGGATGACTTTAACAAACATATTTATTCTCTTACAGTTCAGGAGGTTAGAAGTCCGAGTTCAAAGTGCCAGCTCTAGGGGTTGAGTGAAGGCCCCTCTACCTTGAGCTTCAGCTCTGCCTCTTGTTCCTGGCCCACTGAAACTGGAGGTTTCTCTTAACTTAGGCAGCTGCTGGCTGCTGAGGCTGACAAACCCAATGTTGACGAGTAAACTGTCACAGTCTCAAGATTACTAAGCAACATGGCAAGGGACTAGTTCAGGTCCAAAAAGAGTCCCAAGATCTGCAGGCAACATGGCAGGCTGCTGAATGAAGACATGGCTACATGGAGGGTCCAAGTATGCCAAAAAGCTCAATACCTTTCTTAAAATATCTTCTTATACACTGGAAGGAGACCACATCCATAAGGCAGCTACTCAGCTGACAACAGCAGATTCCACCATGAAGTTGATTACCAGTCTCATCATAGGAAAATCACTACATCCAGCTGCACCACCCCTCAAATCAGGCCCAGCCAAGTTGACACATAGCCTTAACTACTACACCCATTGAGATGTTTCTACAAATGGATGCAACACTGGAGGTGCTTACTCATTTAGGCCAAGAAATTTGAAAGACAACTACCTGGCCATCCAACTGGAAGAGACTGATATTTGTGTGCATTCCATAGAAATGAGATCCAACAGAATGTGGAAATTATTGAGCAATGTCATGAATGTCACACAAAAATAAAATTTTGTTGAAGATAATTCAAGAAGAGTTGCAGCAGTGTATTGACAGTGAACTTCCAGAAATGCAAGCTGGATTCAGAAGAAGACACAGAGTGAGGGATATCACTGCTGATGTCAGACAGATCTTTACTGAAACCAAAGAATACCAGAAAGATCTTTACAATGAATAAGGAAGACCAAAAAAGAATTGATGTCTTTTAATTGTGAAGGTGGCAAAAGAAGTGCAGCCAAAAGTGCTTCATTGACTATGCCAATGCATTTGACTGTGTGGATTATAACAAATTATGGTTAACATTCCAAAGAATGGGAATTCCAGAATACTTAATTATGTTCATGAGGAACATGTACATAGATCAAGAGGTTGTCATTACAACAGAACAAGGGTACAATGCATGATTTAAAAGAAGGAAGGATTTGTGTCAGGGTTGTATTCTTTCACCATACTTATTCAATCTGTATGTTGAGCAAATAATCCCAGAAACTGGATTATAAGAAGAAGAGCATAGCATCAGGATTGGAGGAAGCCTCATTAACAATCTGCGACATGCAGAGGACACAATCTTGCTTGCTGAAAGTGAAGATGACTTCAAGTACCTATTGATGAAGATCAAAGACTATGTTATGGAATACACCTCAACATAAAGAAAACAATAATCCTCACAAGTGGACCCATAAGCAACATTATGATAAATGGAAAAAAGATTGAAGTTGTCAGGGATTTCATTTTACTTGGTTCCACAATCAACACCCATGGAAGCAGCAGTCAAGAAATCAGAAGTCATATTGCACTGGGAAAATCTGCAGCAAAATACCTCATTAAAGGATTAAGAAGCAAAGATATCACTTTGAAGACTAAAATGTGCCCAATCCAAGCAATGGTATTTCACAATCACATGCTTGTGAAAGTTGTGCAATGCATAAGGAAGACCAAAAAAGAGTTGATGTCTTTTAATTGTGGTGTTGGTGAAGAATACTGAAAATACTGTCAGAAGAATGAACAAATATGTTAGAGAAGAAGTGCAGCCAGATTGCTCCTTAGAAGCAAGAATGGCCAGACTTTGTCTCACCTACTCTGGTCAGGTTGTCCGAAGGGGCCAGTCCCTAGAGAAGGATATCGTTCTTGGTAAAGTCTAGGGTCAATGAAAAAGGGGAATGCCCTCAATGAGATGGATTGACACAGTGGCTGCAATGAAGCGTTCAAGCATAGCAAGGATTGGGAGGATGGCACAGTATAGGGCAGTGCTTTGTTCTGTTGTACATAGGGTTATTGTGAGTCAGAGCCAACTCAAAGGCAGCTAACCACAACAACAACAACAATAATCTACTTATGACATCCACCATGAAGATTGGACTATGAATGTACTGGCAATGTTTGAAAGAGCTTTAATTTTTTATTATGGTAAAGTGATACACACACACACACACACACTCATATGTACAGGAGCTCTGGTAGCGTAGTGCCTAAGGCACTTGACTGCTAACCAGAAGGCTGCCGGTTCAAGCCCACCAGCCACTCCTTGGAAAGAAGGTTGGGCAATCTACTTCCGTAGTGATACAGGCTCGAAAACCCAAGGAGGGGTCACTATGAGTCAGGTCCAACTTGATGGCACACAACAACAACAACAACAACATATATATGTACATGTATATATGTATATAATATTGTATATATATATTGGACCTGGGGCTGGGGGCTTCTTTTTGCTTGGGGGTGGCTCTTTATTAAGGCTGGAGCCTGAGGTAGGTGGGCTAGGGTTTGAGGGTTGTTTTTCAATAGTGGCAGCTCTATTTTAAGGCCATTGCCCAAGGTAGGCAGGTGCAGAGTTCATCGGAGAGATGAACTTGTTGGGCAGTTTATCGTCCTGTGGTGGCTTACATGTTGCTATGAGGCTGGAGGCTATGCCACTGTGTTGCAAAATGCCAGCAGGGTTACCCATAGTGGAGAGGTTTCAGTGGAGCTTTCGGACTAAGTTAGACTCAGGAGAGGGAAGAGAGCTTCCACTTCTAAAACAACTGAAAAGTGAAAAACTTTATGAATAGAGGTGAAACACTGTCTGATATATTACTGGGAAACTTGATGAATAGCTGTGAAACATTGTATAATATAATGCCAGAAGATGAGCCCATCAGGCCAGAAGGCACTCAAAACTTGACTGGGGAAGAGCTGACCCTTCAAGTAGAGATGACCTTAATGATATGGATAAAGTAAAGCTTTTGGGACCTCCATTGGCTGATGTGGGGAGCTCTGGTAGCGTAGTGCCAAAGGCACTTGGCTGCTAACCAGAGGATTGGCGGTTCAAACCCACCAGCCACTCCTCGGAAGGAAGGTTGGGCAATCTACTTCCATAGTGATACCACCTTGGCAACCCAAGGAGGGGTCACTATGAGTCGAGTCCAACTCGATGGCACATAACAACAACAACAACAACATTGGCTGATGTGGCATGATTCAAATTAAGTAGAAACAGATGCAAGCATCCATTTAATAATTACACCATGGAATGTATGAAATATGAATCTACAAAAACTACAAATTGTCAAAAATGAAATGGAATGCATAAAGATCAATATTCTAGGCATTAGTGAGCTGAAATGGATTGATGTTGGCCATTCTGAATCAGACAACCATATGATCTACTATACTGGGAATGACAATTTGAAAAGGAATGGTGTGGCATTCATTGTCACAAAGACTGTTTCAAGATTTGACCTGAAGTACAATGCTGTCAGTGATAGAATAATATCCATATGCCTACAATGAAGACCAGTTAATACTACTAGTATTTACATTTAAGCAGCAACTACCAAAGCCAAAGATGAGAAAATTGAAGATTTTTATGAGCTACTGCAGTCTGAAATTGACTAAATATGCAATTAACATGTGTTGATTATCGCTGGTGACTGGAATGCAAAAGTTGGAAACAAAGAAGAATTACCAGTAGTTGGATAATATGACCTTGGTAATAGAAATAGTACTGGAGACTGTATGATAGAATTCCTCAAAATAGAATTTTTCATGATAGAATTATTCATCGCCAAAACCTTTTTTCAAAAACATAAGTAACGACTATACACAGGGACTTCACCAGGTGGAATACATAAGAATCAGATTGACTATATAGGTGGCAAAAGGTAATGGAGAAGTTCAATATCTTCAGGAAAAACAAGGCCAGGAGGTTGTAGTGGATCAGACCATCAACTGTTCATATGCATGTTCAAGTTCAAGTTGAAGACAATTAAAACAAGTCCACAAGAGCCAAAATATGACCTTGATAATATCTCTCCTGAATTGAAAGACCATCTAAAGAATAGACTTGATGCTGATCACTGGTGATTGGAATACAAAAGTTGGAAACAAAGAATCACCAATAGTTGGAATTTGGCCTTGGTGACAGAAATAATGCTGGAGATCGCATGATAGAATTTTGCAAAACCAATGACTTATTCGTTTCAAATACCTTTTTTCAAAAACACAAACGGTGGTTACACACATGGACTTCACCAGATGGAATACAAAGGAATCAGATTGACTACATCTGTGGCAAGAGGCAGTGGAAAAGCTCATTATCTTCAGCCAAAACCAGGCCAGGAGCTGATTGTGGAACAGACCATCAACTGCCCATGTGCAAGTTCAACTTGAAGTTGAAGGCAATTAAAACAAATCCATAAGAGCCAAAATATGACCTTGAATATATCCTCCTGGATTTAGAGACCATATAAAGAATAGATTTGATGCATTGAACACTAATGACCAAAAAACCAGAAGAATTGTGGGATGACATCAAGAACATCATACATGAAGAAAGCAAGAGGTCATTAAAAAGTACGGGAAAAGAAGAAAAGAGCAAAATGGATGTCAGAAGAGACTCTGAAACTTGCCCTTGAATGGAGAGTAGTTAAAGCAAGTTGAAGAAATGACAAGATAAAAAAAAAAAGAGGCTGAACAAAGGTTTAAAGAAAAGCTCCAGCAAACAAAGCCAATTACTATAATGAAATGTGCAAAGACCTGGAGTTAGAAAACCAAAAGGGAAGAACACATTTAGCATTTCTCAAACTGAAAGAACTGAGGAAAAAATTTAAGCCTCAAGTTGCAATATTGAAAGATTCATGGACAAAACATTGAATGATGCAGAAAGCATCAAAAGAAGATGGAAGGAATACACAGAGTCACTGTACCAAAAAGAACTGGTCGATCTCATCTGTTTCAGGAGGTGGCATATATTCAAGAACCAATGGTATTGAAGGAAGAAGTCAAAGCTGCACTGAAAGAATTGGTGAAGAACAAGGTTCCATGAATTTACGGAATACTCACTGAGATGTTTCAACAAACAGATGACCCACTGGAGACACTCACTCAGTTATGCCAAGAGATTTGGAAGACAGCTACCTGGCCAAGTGACTGGAAGAGATCCATATTTGTACCCATCCCAAAGAAAGGTAATCACACAGAATGTGGAAATTATTGAACAATATCATTATTGTATCACACAACTAAAATCTTACTGAAGATCATTCAGAAATGGTTGCAGTAGTATATTGACAGGAAACTTCCAGAAACCCAAGCTGGATTCAGAAGAAGACATGGAATGAGGGATATCATTGCTGATGTCAGATGGATCTTGGCTCAAAGCAAAGAATACCAGAAAGATGTTTACTTGTGTTTTATTGATTATGCAAAAGTATTTGATCATGTGAATCACAACAAATTATGGATAATCTGAGAAGAATGAGAATTCCAGAACACATAATTGTACTCATGTAGAACCTGTACATAGACCAGGAGGCTGTCATTCAAACAGAAAAAGGGAACACTGCATGGTTTAAAATCAAGAAAGGAGTATCCTTTCACCATACTTATTCAATCTGTATGCTGAGAAAATAATCTGAGAATCTGGACTATATGAGGAAGAATGTGGCATCAGGAATGGAGGAAGAATTATTAACAACCTGCAATATGCTGATGACACAACTTTTCTTGCTGAAAGTGAGGATGACTTGAAGTACTTACTGATGAAGATTGAAGAATACAGTCTGAAGTATGGATTACATCTCAATACAAAGAAAACAGAAATCCTCACAACTGGACCTATAAACAGCATTATGATAAATGGAGAAAAGACTGAAATTGTCAAAGTTTTCGCATTGCTTGGTTCTACAATCTACGCCAATGGAATCAGCAGTCAGGACATCAGACGATGCATAGCCCTGGGCAAATCAGCTGCAAAGGACCTCTTTCAAGTGCTGAATAGCAAAGATGTCTCCTTGAGGACTAAGGTGTGCCTGACACAAGCCTTGGTATTTTCAATCTCCTCATATCCATGTGAGAGCTGGACAATAAATAAGGAAGACTGAAGAAGAATTGATGCTTTTGAGTTGTGGTGTTGGCGGAGATTGCTGAAAGTACCGTGGACTGCTAAAACACTAAAAGCTCTGTCCTGGAGGAAATGCAGCCAGAAGGCTCCTTGGAGGCGAGAATGGCCAGGCTTCATCTCACCTACTTTGGTCATGTTATCAGAAGGTACCAAGCCCTGGAGAAGGATGTCATGCTTGGTAAGGTGGAGGGTCGACAAAAGAGGGGAAGGTCCTCGACAAGATGGATTGACATGGTGGCAGCGGCAATGGGCTCAAGTATAGCAAGAATCATGGAGCTGGCTCAAAACCAGGTGGAGTTTCGTTCTGCTGCACATGGGGCTGCTATGAGTAGGAGACAACTTGAAAGCACCTAACAACAAGAACTATATCAAGAACATTATCAAGAAGAAAGCAAGAGGTCATTAAAAAGACAAGAAAGGAAGAATAGACCAAAACGGATGTCAGAAGAGACTCTGAAACTTGCCCTTGAGCAGAGAGTAGCTAAAGCAAATTGAAGAAATGACAAGATAAAAGAGCTGAACAGAAGACTTCAAAGAGCAGCTCAAGCAGACAAAACCAATTACTATTATGCGATATGGGAGCTCTGGTAGCATAGTGGCTAAGGCACTTGACTGCTCACCAGATGGCTGGCGGTTCAAACCCATCAGCCACTCCTCAGAAGGAAGGTTGGGCAATCCTACTTCCGTAGTGATACTGCCTCGGAAACCCAAGGAGGGGTCTCTATGAGTCAGGGCTGACTCGACGGCACATAACAACAACAACAACATTATGCGATATGCAAAGACCTGGAGCTAGAAAACCAAAAGGGAAGAACACACTTGGCATTTCTCAAGCTGAAAGAACTGAGGGAAAAAATTAAGCCTCATGTTGCAATATTGAAATATTCTATGGGCAAAATACTAAATGATGCAGGAAGCATCAAAATAAAATGGAAGTTATACAAAGAGTCACTGTAACAAAAAGAACCAGTCGATCTTCATCCATTTCAATAGGTGGCATATGATCAAGAACCAATGGTACTGAAAGAAGTAGAAGCCGCACTGAAGGAACTGGCTAAGAACAAGCCTCCGGGAATTGACAGAATAACCATTGAGATATTTCAACAAATGGATGCCCCATTGGAGGCACTCACTCGGTTATGCCAGGAGATTTGGAAGAAAGCTACCTGGCCAAATTACTGGAAGAGATTCATATTGGTACCCATTCCGGAGAAGGTGATCCCACAGAATGTGGAAATTATCTAACAATATCATTAATTTCACATGCAAGTAAAATCTTACTGGAGATAATTAAAAAATTGTTGTAGCTGTATATTGACAGAGAGCTTCCAGAAATGAAAGCTGGATTCAGAAGAGGATGTGGAATGATGGATATCATTGCTGATATCAAATGGATCTTAGCTGAAAGCAAAGAATACCAGAAAGATGTTTACTTGTGTCTTGACTATGCAAAAGCATTCGATTACGTGGAGCATAACAAATTATGGATAACATTCAGAAGAATGGGAATTCCAGAACATTTCATTGCACTCATGAGGAACCTGGAATAGATCAGGAGGCTGTCATTCGAACAGAACAAGGGGATAGTGCATGATTCAAAATCAAAATGGAGTGTGTCAAGGTTGTATCCTTTCACCATACTTATTCAAATTGTATGCTGAGCAAACAATTTGAGAGGCTGGCTTATATGAAGAAGAACATGGCACCAGCATTGGAGGAAGATGCAGTAATAACCTGTGACACACAGATGACACAACTTTGCTTGCTGAAAGTGAGGATGACTTGAAGCACTTATTGATGAAGATTAACGACTATAGTCTGCATTTTGGATTGCACCTCAATACAAAGAAAACAAAAATCCTCACAACTGATCCAATAAACAGTTTCATGGTAGATGGAGAAAAGACTGAAGTTGTCAAGGATTGAAATCAACACCAATGCAAGCATCAGTCAGGACATCACACAGTGTATTGCATTGGGAAAATCTGCTGCAAAAGACTTCTTTCAAGTGATGAAGACCAAAGCTGTATCCTTGAAGACTAAGGTGTGCCTAACCCAAGTCATGGTATTTTCAATTACCTCATATGCATGTGAGAGCTGGACAATGAATAAGGAAGATCAAAGAAGAGTCGATGCTTTTGAGTTGTGGTGCTGGAGAAGAATGCTAACAGTACCATGGTCTGCTAAAAGGACTAACAAATCTGTCCTGGAAGCAGTGTAGCTAGAATTCTCCTTGGAAGTGAGAATGGCCAGACTTGGTCTCACCTACTTTGGTCATGTTGTCAGAAGGAACCATTCGCTGGAGAAGGATATCATGCTTAGTAAAGTGGAGGGATAATGAAGAAGGAGAAGGCCCTTCCATGTGTCTGTCATTGTACCAATACCTGACTATTTTGACTACTATGACTATGTAGTAGGTTTTAAGATTATGGAGTGTGGAGCCTCCTACTTTGATCTTCTTCTTCAGAAGTGCTTTGTTTATTTGAGGGCTTTTTCCTTTCCATATAGAATTGGGGATTAGTTCTTCCATCTCTTTAAATAATGATGATGGAATCTGAATTGGAATTGCATTGTATCTGTAGATCACTTTAGGTAGTATTGACATTTTCATGAAGTCTTCTTATGCATGAACATGTTATATTCAATATATGTAAGTATCTTCCAATTTCTTGTAGTAGTGTTTTGTAGTAGTCTTTGTATAGGCCTTTTCTTTTCCTGGTTTGATTTACTCCTAAGTACTTCATCTTTTGGGTGGCTTAACCTACTCTTTTGATAGGTCAAAAGTAAATAAGTTTACAACCAGAGTACAGTTAAATAGAATGTTGGCACGTTGTGGAAAATGTAACTAATGTCACTGAACACTTTGTGTGGAAATTGTCAAATGGGAAACTAATTTGCTGTATAAACTTTCACCCAAAACAAAATATAATATGATTAAAAAAAAAGTGAGTAGGTTTAAGACACACTCTACACTACTGTTGTTTCATTAATTAATATTTTCTCATTAGCATGACGAAGAAAGCAAAATTCTTAAACAGGATTGCATCTATGAGACTATCAGTTAGGATTCCAACACATATTTTTGGAGGTACAATTCAGTCCATAGCAAATGCCTCAGGGCAATGCTCTGAAGGCATGGATGGGCTTTAGCTGATCTACGAACTGAAGGATGGACCTCCAGGCCTCATCAGGACTCTGGGATGGTCATGCTAGTTCATGTACTTTAGTTGTTCTTCCTGTCACCTCTCTCCTTTCAACCTGAAGAACTCCTGATCAACCATCAAAACCCTTTCCAGGTGATGGTGACAAATTTTCTCATAGCCACTAATTTTTATTTTCATTCTATTCCTTCACCTGTAACATTCTTTCAAGGGTAGCATTTGTTACAATAATTGAAATGACTCTTTCCCCAAGAGTCAGCATGGTTCCCTGTTAATAAATTTGATCCCAGAGAACAGATACTAATGCATCTCTCCAAGACCTTAATTATTCCCAGGGAGGCAATGGGCAAAGCTAGCCCACTAGCTGTGAATTATGAATATAGCACTAAATGACTCCCAGCTACAGTAGTTGTTTGTCAAGTCATTCTTCTGAAGACCCAACAGGGAATCATATGGACAAATTCTTAAGAAAAATTAATTGCCAATAATAAACAGCACTTTTCAAAGAATATTACATTGTCCATCATGAATTTTAAGAGGAGTTTCTCAAAAACCTGGACTTCTCTTAGATAGTGATGTAGTGATCAATATCCATTCTGAGGTGCACTCAGATGTTGAAACTTTCTAAAAAATACAAAATGCTGAAGATGAAAGTACTGTCATGGTCATGAACATTTCCTTACTTTATCTGCACATTAAGGTGTATAGTCTAGCAATGGGAGCTCTGGTGGCATAGTGCCTGAGGCACTTGACTGCTAACTAGAAGGTTGGCAGTTCAAACCCACCAGCCGCTCCTTGGAAGGAAGGTTGGGCTATCTACTTCCATAGAGATACCACCTCGGAAATCCAAGGAGGGGTCGCTATAAGTCAGAGACAACTCAACAGCTCATAACAACAACAGCAACAGTCTACCAATGTTCAAAGTAAACACACAGTTAGAAACTTATTCTGGCCTTTGAAGAAGTTCTCTTTTTAACTTCACCAGAAAGGTTCACAGACATGTTTTACAAGACACACAAAAAAAAATAAAATAAAATCAATTCTACCACTGAGAGAGAATCTTGGTCAATTTTATAGATTCGTACCCACATTAAGTCCACATAGTACTACATTTGGGAGACATTGGTTAAAAGAAGAACCATGCCAAAGATCAAAATAAGTTAAATTGCATGTGTTGACAGGTCAATAAATGTAAAATATCCTAGGTCTTTACCAAAATCAATCTCTTTGGTGCCCTGCAGAAGCTTCTATGGGATTCTAGCAGTACTTTTGAAAATCTTACACAACAGTGTTCCCAAAGAAAGGAAGGAAAGAATTGGAGACCAAATTTCCGTTTTTTTCTCATCAGGATACCAATACATTTTACTTGAACAAGTTGGTACATTCAATTCACATTGATTGACCTTGGCCCCATCACCAAAATCTTTGTGGTTCTAAGGTGTGGGCTTTAATTGTCCTCATAATGTGCTTGGAGGATCACTGGGGAACTTGAATGCAAATGATTTCCTATATGCTGACAAAATGAGGAACCTGGGTAGCAAGAGCCCAGGCATCTTGGACTCGAATTGGCCTTCTTTTTGTCTTTTCTTTCCTCTTGGAATGTGTTTCTCACTATTTTCTTTTTCTGTCAATTCTTGATGGCAGCTCTAGACTTACCTCCCTCTAATGTATTGCTTTTATACACCAGTCTGAATTGGTAATAACATTTGAGTCAAAACATTGATTTTTTTTTTTCTTTCTAAATTCTCCTCCTAAGGGGACACTACATGGTTTAAAATCAAGAAGGGA
>NW_006921890.1:2266071-2272535 GCF_000298275.1 Orycteropus afer afer
AGGGGAGCTGTTGCATTGTAAATTTTGGTCAATGACATGAGACAAAGTATATGTGAACTGCTGTATGAAAAGTGAATTTACTCTGCAAATCTTCACCCAAATCAAAATAAAATTAAATAATAATAATAATTAAAAAAGTAATTTGAAATACCAAAGTGAATGTTAAAAAAAAAAAAAAAAAACTCATGATGAACAAAATATCAAAGCGTTAACAACTCAGCCTTGCATGCTTCACCATAGTCCCAGCCCTGAGAAGGGCTGTTGTAGATGTTAGTAGCCATTAGCGTTCTCTTGTGACTGGATAGGAAATGTGACTAATTCTGGTCAATACATTCTGAACAGAAGAGACAAGTGTCATTGCCAGTTCAAGACCCTCTTAAGCAGTCCTTTCTCACACTCAGAGCAACTGGCAACTTTCTAGTCCTTGAGCCACCATGTGGAGCAGAAGTCCCTGGAAATCCACAGTGGACATTTCCTTAGTTTCTCGGTGCTGCTGTAACAAGTGGGTGGCTGTAACTAACAGGAATGTATTTCCTCACAGTGTGTTGCTGCTGTTGTTAGTTGTCATTAAGTTGGTTCTAACTCCTGGTGACCTTTGCACAACAGAACAAAACACTACCTGGTCCTGTGCCATCTTCACAATCATTGTTATGCTTGAGCCCATTGTTGCAGCCATTGTGTGAATCCATCTCATTGATGTTCTTCCTCTTTTTTGCTGGCCCTCTACTTTACCAAGCATGATATCTTTCTCCAAGGACCAGTCCCACAACAACAAGAACAAAGTACAAGAGGACTCCCCATCCTAGCTTTGAAGGAGCATTCCACATGTACCTCTTCTAAGACAAACTTGTTTGTTCTTCTGACAGTTCATGGTATATTCAATATTCTTTACTAACACCATAATTCAAATGCATCAATTCTTCTGTGGTCTTTTTTATTCATTGTCCAGCTTTCATATTCATATGAGATGATTGAAAATACCATGGCTTGGGTCAGGCACACCTTAGTCCTCATTGCTCTTTAACACTTTAAACAGGCTTTTCCAGCAGATTTTTTCCAGTGAAATACATCATCTGATTTCTTGACTGTTGCTTCCATGGATGTAGATTGTAGATCCAAGTAGAATGAAATCCTTCACAACTTCAATCTTTTCTCCGTTTATCACAATGCTCCTTATTCGTCCAGTTATGAGGATTTTTGTTTTCTTTATGTTGACGGGTATAGGAGCTCTGGTGGCATAGTGCCTAAGGCATTTTACTGCTAACCAGAAGGCTGGTGGTTCAAACCCACCAGCCACTCCTCGGAAGGATGGGCAATTTACTTCCATAGTGATACCACCTCGGAAACCCAAGGAGGGGTCAGTATAAGTTGGCTCCAACTCAATAGCATTGTTTATGTTTTTGTTTCATTTTGTTTTTTTTTTGTTTTGTTTTGTTTTTATGTTGAGGTGTAATTCATATTGAAGGCTGTGGTCTTTGATTTTCATCAATAAGTCCTTCAAGTCATCTTCACTTTCAACAAACAAGGTTATGTCGTCTGCATATCACAGGTGGTTAATGAGTCTCCTTGCAGTCCTGATGCCGTGTTCTTCTGCATATAGTCCAGCTGAAGGCTGTAGATTCACTGTATAGGAGGCAAGAAATCTGAAATCAGAGCATTTGCTCTAGGGAAAATCTGTTACCGCTCTGTTGGTTCTGGAGAAAAGTCCTTATCTCTTTCAGTTTCTGTCTCTCAATTCTTTGGCAATCATCATGTAGCATGGTGTCTATCTTTCCCATCTTTTCCTGATCTGCTCCTTCCATAACTCAAAAGCGATTAGCTTAAGACACACCTACACTGATATGTTCTCATTAGCATAACAAAGAACATTCTTTTCCCAAATGGAATAACACATACACATATAAGAGTGAGGATTTACAACACATTTTTTGGGGGACACAATTCAATCCATAACATCCTACCCTTTGGCATACTAAAATTCATGTCCCTCCTACATGAGAAACATATTCATCCCATCACATCATCTCAAAAGCCTTATAACACTCCTAAGTACAAAACATCATCTTCTGGGTCATCTAAATAAAGTGTAGGAGAGCTTGTGAGCATATTTCGTCCTGGTATAGAATTTCTTTCCATCTCTTGATCTGTGAAATCTACAATATAAGTTGTCTGTTTCTAAAACATATAAACACAGGGTAGATTATAAGTGGGAAAAACCACTGGTACCAAGCAAATCCACAACCCAGCAGAAGTTTGAGAATAATCATCTGTTCTCTGAGACCATATAGGCAACAGCCCCACCCTCCAACTCTGGATGTTGGCAATGATCTCTGGATTCCAAGGGGAAGCACTTGCCCTTGGGAACCAGCCCCTAATTCCAGGCCCACTGAGTCAGCAAATTTGTTCCCTTGTCTTTGGGCAATCCTATTCTCTTAGTCAATGTCAGTGGAGATCCCACTCAATCAGCCCCAAGAGGATCTGTTTTCCTGGCCCTTGGGCATGGCAGCCCCACATCCTCAACTTTGGGCTGTGACCTTGTCTTCTTGGCTCACTTAATGGCAGCCCCACCTTCTAGAACTGAGGTGGTGGAGACTGCACTCTTTGAGACCCAGGAGACAGTCTCCACCCTTTGAAGTAGAGGCAGCTCTGCTTCTCAGCTCCTTCCAATAGTTCTGCTGATCTCTAAACTGCTCCAGAAATGATCTTTTTCTTGAAGGACAGCAAGTGTTTGCAACCAAGTAGCACCATTGGCCTGTTTCCTACCTGTACAATTCCAAGAGGAGACCACTTTCCTTCACTTCTTCCTCTGTCCCCTTCAATGTAAGCTGATGGGATTTCTGCTGTGATAATTGATTAGATCCATCAGTCACAGGTTTAACCTCTTTAGCCTCCTTGATGAAAGTCCTAGGTCATGTGTCCTTAGTTTGTACCACATGACATACACACACACTCTATTCAGAAGGTTTAGGACCAGGATTCTACACTTCAGCAGCAACCCTGGTGGTTCTGCAGAGGACTCCACCTTAAGAAGCCTTAAATTCTTCTCTCCCATGTGGTATACCCAGTAGTCTGGACCATTGTTGCATGAGGAAATTAACTTCTTTTGCTAACAATAACCCTAGAAGGAGGGTCACTATGAAGCTCATTTGCAACAATCTAGAAAATCAGAAGAAGAAAGCCAGCATAGCTTTGAAAAGCAAGAGTCCTGCCAAGCTAATATCCCTTACCCGTCTTCATACATTTAAAACAGAGGCAGGTGCAAATATTCCTCACATTAGTAAAACTCATGTTTTAGTTGGTTAAAAATTTGCATTCTCATTAAGATATCCATAAAAGTATTACACAACTAATAAGTTTGGGAGCCAATTATTTCAAGCATCATGCTGGTACAAAATTACCCCTTTACCACATCAAATCAAGAGGAAGAACACCACAAATGAATCTGAACCACAAAGAAGCATCCCAAGATCTGCAGACTTTGCTTAGGAAATATCACTCAACAGTTATTTTAATCAAACCCCTACCTTCACGCAAACAACTGCAGTTTGGACTCTTCTAAATAGGACAAAAACCATTATCTACTTGGATGCGTCATAATAACTGACACAGGATGAGCCATTGGAGAAGTTACACTGGGAAGAGGGGTTGGTGGGTCAGGAGGTACATGGAGATGGGAAATGTGGGACCAGACACACCAATTTAACTAGAGTTCTACTCTGATACTCATGGGGTCATCATGGACTCTACTAGATGGCAACTGGTAGTGGTACATAAAGTCATAAACATATCATTTGAATTGGTGGCAGTGGAGCCAGACCCTGGGCTGTGGATCAGGGAAAGTTTAAATAAAATCTATTTCCATTCTGAGGAGCTGCCTACACTGCTTCCCAAGCTAAGGCTGGCCTGGGCACTCCAGTTGTTATTGTTGTTGTTGTTGTTTGTCGACCTTGGGCTTGTCTGTCTCAGCAGTCAGTAGCTGCCTGAGTGAAGAGATACGTGTAGCTTCAGTGGGCCAGCAGCAAGAGGCAGATCTGAATCCCAAGGTTGAGGGACTTTCACACAGCCCCTGGAGCCTGGCACCTTTAACTCAGACTTAAAGCCTCTATACTGTAAGGTAATAAACCCCTGTTTGTTCAAGCCATCCCATTTGTGGTATATTCTTGTAGAGTGGCACCAGGTCCCACAAAACAGGTCCCTTCTGACAGCATGACAAAAGTAGGTGAGATGATGTCTGGCCATTTTCACTTCCAAGGTGCATTCTGGCTGCACTTCTTCCAGGACAGACTTGTTAGTCCCTTTAACAGTCCAAGGTACTTTCAGCATTCTTCACCAACACAACTCAAAAGCATCAACTCTTCTTTGCTCTTCCTTATTCATTGTTCAGCTATCCCATGCATATGAGGTGATTGAAAATACCGGGGTTTGGGTTAGGTGCATCCTAGTCTTCGAGGAGATATCTTTGTTCTTCAGTGCTTGAAAGAGGTTTTTTGAAGCAGATTTTTCCAATGCAATATGTCTTTTGATGTCTTGACTGTTGCTTCCATTGGTGTTGATTGTAGAACCAAGTAATATGAAGTATTTGACAACTTCAATCTTTTCTCCATCTATCATGACGCTGCTTATTGGTCCAGTTGTGAGGATTTTTGTTTTCTTTATATTGAGGTGTAATCCATGCTGCAGACTGTCATCTTTAATCTTCATCAGTAAGTGCTCTAAGTCACCCTCACTTTCACCAAGCAAAGTTGTGTTGCCTGCATATCGTAGGTTGTTAATAAGCCTTCCTCCAATCCTGATGCCATGTTCTTCTTCACATAGTCCAGCTTCTCAGATTATTTGCTCAGCATGCAGATTGAATAAGTATGGTGAAAGGATACAATCCTGATGCACTCCCTTCTTTATTTTAAACCATGCAGTATCTCCTTGTTCTGTTTCAACAACAACCACTTGGTCTATGTACAGGTTCCTCATAAATACAATCAAGCTGTTCTGGAATTCACATTCTTCTCAGTGTTATACATAATTTGTTAGGATCCACACAATTGAATGCCTTTGCATAGTCAATAAAACACAAGTAAACATCTTTCTGGTATTCTTTGCTTTCAGCCAAGATCTATCTAATATCACCTATGATATCCCTCACTCCACATCCTCTTCTGAATCCAGTTTGCACTCCAGTGGGATTAAATATAATCCTTGTATCATAAATATTATCAGATTCTTGTTGCATCTAGTGTTTGTAACTTCAGCTTTATTCTAGCAAATCCAGAGCAACTATGAAACATCAGAAACTCCTTAGAAGATATCAGCTCACAGCCCTGCTACAGGCATATTTAACAGTATAGACCAATCTCATTCGGATTCCAGGGACCTAAGAACAGGCAGTGAGGTGGGAAGAAGGGAGAGGACAAAAAAAGGGACCCAAGAGCAGACAGTGAGGTGGAAAGCAGGGAGAGGACAATAAAAGGCAAAGGGAACCAGAATAGATTGAGCAGTCAGCCACAGGGACCCAGATGAAGAAAGGGAACCCAGGCCACACCCCACAAGGAGGGAGGTGGTAAGGCAGGGAAAGGACAGAAAAAGCAAAGGGGATAGGAAAAGATTGAGGATTCAACTGCAGGGAGCCAGACGAGAAGAGGGAACCCAGGCCACCCCCTAAAACAATGAGGCGGGAAGCACAGAGAGGACAGAAAAGGCAAAGGGAACTGGAACAGATTGAGGAGTTAGCAACAGGGATCCAGGTAAGGGTGGTTGGAGGGATTTCCAACAGCTAAGGAAGACAAACTTCTCTGTTGGTTTGTCCTACTGTGGTGATGTGTTGCTGTAAGTCTTGAGGCTGTGCCACTGGTGTTTCTAACCCAGTGGGGTACACCTATTGCACAGGTATCAGCCCAGCTTGCAGACTGAGACAGACTAGGAAGAAGGATGAGGCCATCCACTTCTCAAAGAATTGGCCAGGGAAAACCTTATGAATAGCAGAGAAACACTGTCTAATACATTACTGCGCAACTTTATGAATAGTCCAGAAACATTGTCCGATACAGAGGAGGAAGATGAGTCACTTACCTTAGAAAGCTCTCAAAGTAGGAGTGGGTAAGAGCTGCATTATCAGAGTAAAATCAGCCTTACTCATATGGATAAGGTAAAGCTTTTGAGACCTACATTTGCTGATGTGGCACTGCTCAAATTGAGGAGAAACAGCTGCAAACATCCATTAATAATCAGAACATGCAATGTACAAAGTATGAATCTAGGAAAATTGGAAGTTGTCAAAACTGAAATGGAATGCAAAAAGATTGATATCCTAGGCACTAGTGAGCTGAAATGGACTGGTTTTGGCCATTTTGAATCAGACAACCATATGATCTACTATGCCGGAAATGACAGTTTAAAGAGGAATGGCATGGCATTCATCATCACAAAGGATGTTTCAAGATCTGTCCTGAAGTACAATGCTGTCAGTGATA
>NW_006921890.1:2275870-2279224 GCF_000298275.1 Orycteropus afer afer
TTTGTACCCATTCCAAAGAAAGGTGATCCCACAGAATGTGGAAATTATAGAACAATATCATTAATATTGCACGCAAGTAAGATCTTACTGAAGATAATTCAAAAAACGTTTGCTGCTCTATATTGACAGAGAACTTCCAGAGGTGCAAGGTGGATTCAGAAGAGGACATGGAACAAGGGAAATCATAGCTGCTGTTGGATGGATCTTGGCTCAAGGCAAAGAATACCAGAAAGATGTTTACTTGTGCTTTATTGACTGTGCACAGGCATTTGATTGTGTGGATCATGACAAATTTTGGATAACATTGAGAAGAATGGGAATTCCCAAACACTTGATTGTACTCATGAGTAATCTGTGCCTTGACCAGGAGGCTGTTTTTTGAACAGAATAAGAGAACACTGTATGGTTTAAAATCAGGAAGGGAGTGTGTCAGAGTTGTATTCTTTCCCCATACTTATTCAATCTATATGCTGAGCAAATAATCCGAGAAGCTGGACTATATGAAGAAAAACGCATCAGATTGGAGGAAGAATCATTAACAACCTGAGATACATTGATGATAACTACTTTGCTTGCTGAAGGTGAGGATGACTTGAGGCACTTACTGATGAAGATTATGGAACACAGTCTGGAGTATGGATTACATCTCAATAAAAAGAAGATAAAAATCCTCACACCTGGACCAATAAGCAGCATCACAAAAAATGCAGAAAAGATTGAAGTTGTCAAATAATTCATGTTGCTTGGTTCTACAATCTGTGCCAATGGGAGCAGCAGTCGGGACATTAGACAATGTGTAGCACTAGGTAGTTCAGCTGCAAAGGAACTATTTGAAGTGCTGAGGAGCAAGGATGTCTCCTTGAGGACTAAGGTGCACCTGACACAGGTCATATTTCCAATCACCTCGTATGCATGTGAGAGCTGGACCATGAATAAGGAAGACTGAAGAAGAGTTGATGATTTTGAGTTGTGGTGCTGGCAAAGAATGCTGAAGGTACCGTGGACTGCCAAAAGAACTAATGGATCTGTCCTGGAAGAAGTAGAGCTTAGATGTTCCTTGGAAGCAAGGATGGCTAGACTTCACCTCACCTACTTTGGTCATGTTGTGATAGGGGACCATTCCCTGGAGAAGGATGTCATGCTTGGTAAGGTGGAGGGTCGACAAAAGAGGGGAAGGCCTTCGACAAGATGGATTGACACGGTGGCTGTGACAATGAGCTCAAGTATAGCATGGATCATGGAACTGGCTCGGGATCAGGCGCTGTTTCGTTCTGCTGTGCATGGGGTCGCTATGAGTCAGAAGCAACTCGACAGCACCTAACAACAACAGACCAATGGTTGACAAACTACAACCCATGGACCAAATCCAGCCCAAAGGCCAAATCTGGTCTGCTACCTATTTTAGTAAATAAAATTTTATTGAACACAGTGACACCTTGTTCACATACTGTCTATGGCTGCTTTTGTGTTATGTTCACAGAGCTGAGTAGCTGTCACAGAGACCATCTGAAGAGCAAAGCCTAAAATATTTACTATCTGGCCTTTCCTGGAAACAGTTCGCTGAGTCCTGGCCTGCGCAATTGTTCCAGCAAACAGCAAGCCTTGACAGCAATGCCAGCCCCAGTCTCTGTGCCCATGATCCAGAAAGGCCCCCTTTGGAGCCCTCACAATCATCCATGCAAGAAACTGTGGTCATCCTTCCTCTCAATCTGCCTTCCTACCAGTGCACCCAAATACCAGTTGAGGCTCACCAGGAATCCCCAATGAACCCCACTAGACAAAAGCCTTCTGTTTCAGCTTCAGAGTGTAGATCATGTTGTTCAGTGTTGTGTATACATCTGAGCATTTGCTGTAATATTGTTTGCTTACTATAAGAGCAACAGTTTGTGACTGGGGACCTATTGAAACACACAGATATGAAAAGTTCCTCTCAGGGGGCTCTTCTGAGGAATTAGACTCATATTGTTTATGCTATAGTGTGGGGACCAGCCGGACACCCTTACATGTGTTTTCAGTACAGCTCAAGCAAGCTGGGGCCCCTCTAGGGCTCAGTGGTATGGTCCACCACAGGCCTCTGTACACATGGGGCCAAAATGCTCCAGGAAAAGAACTCAAAGTCACAGAAGAGAGGGTGATGGTGCAAAAGTTGGGTTTATAGGTCAGCATGAGAAGGTATATAAGGCAGTGAAAGCCCTATGGATCAAAACAGTGAGCTCTGCAGCCAGACATGGGGATGCCAGAGGACCGGGTGTGTTTCTTTCATTGTACAAGGGGTTGCCATGAGTTAGGGCCCATCTAGATGGCAGCTAACAACAACATGAGATACATGTGTTATTTTGTGTCTAATGGTCATTTTAAATCTAGTTGTCCATGAACCCAGACCCCCATGGACTTGTACCTCAGTCCTGGCTAGAGGAGCTTTGGTAAGGGCCAAGTGGAATATAAATAAGCTGTTCCATCAAAATCTCTATGTAACAATGAGAGCATAAGGCAGTAATTCTTCAGGATTTCTGCTCAAAGAAGAATGCCATAAATAAGGAAAAGAGACAGATGGCCCACTCCAAAAAGATGTGTTCACAGTATAAAACCAACAAGGGCTTTGTGTCTAGAGTAAACAAAGAATTTCTTAAAACTGTTTCAAAAAAATAATAAAATAAACAGGTAGTTCACAGGAGAAGCACCAGTAGCTAACAAATATACTCAGAGATGCTAAATATCACCAGCAATGGAGAGAAGAAACGAAGAAGCGATGATGAAATGCCAACATCCGAATGGCAACAATTAGAAGGGAGGACACAGCGACGCTGGTGAGGACATGAGGAGACAGGAGTACTGGGTTTTGCTGTTGGCTGTGGGATTGAGAGGGAGAAGAGCCTGGAAGGGTTCACTAGGCCATGCCTGTGACTCAGGGATTCGTTGCTGCCTGCCTGTCTGAGTTGTTCAGTGCTGTTGTGACATAAATGCAAGTGGGAGATTTCAAAAAACAGAAATTCGTTTTCTCACAGTTTAGAGACTAGAAGTCCAAGTTCAGAGCACCAGCTTTAGGAAAAGCTCTCTCTGTGCACTGTGGGGAATAACCCTGACTCAGTGTCTCTAGCGCTCTTCCTGGTGTTCCTTGGAGCTCTCCACGGAGCATCTGCCTTACACCTCATTTGTATGCACTTGCTTTTGTACCTCATCTGCTCCTTTTATGTCAGAAGTAAGTAGATTTAAGACCCACCCTACACTGATATAGCTGAATTAACATAACAAAGAAAACCCTGTTCCCAGTGGAATCACATCTATGGGTATGCTTTTTGTCGTTGGGTGCCACTGAATCCATTCTGAATCATGGTGACCCAATTTAGTCCACAA
>NW_006921890.1:2280909-2281503 GCF_000298275.1 Orycteropus afer afer
CAAGCACAAAACGTTAGTGCCACCCAGAGGCACTCAGAGGCCAAGTACACCACCTGGCAAAGGGACCTGGGTGGGGCGCAATAACAGCTACTGTGGACACACACACTTATAGAACACATCTGAGTAGGTATCCATGGAGGTGAAGGGAGTGGGAGAGAGGACTGGGGAAGAGGGCAAAACCAAAGGGAAGTGTGACATGAATGGTGTCCTGGACAGAGCGATGAAGGAAATGTGGTCGGGACTGGGAATGTGCTTAACTCCAGCTCTGAGCCCAAAGCCCCTCCTGTGTGACCAGCGAACAAGGACAGCACTCGTGAGAGGCATGGCACTTGCTGCACGTCCTGAAATCTGCTGTGAATCAAGAAGGAAGGACACCCTGCCACCTGCTGGCAAACCGCACGCAGACGCACAGGCTGGCTGCAGAGAGGTGGTGGCTCAGGCCCCAGTTTGCTTGTGAACAAAGAAGCAGAGAATTCAAAGGCCCTCACGGAGATCACCAACAGCCATGAGACAAGGGATCCTCGAGTGAGCAGATCAGGAGCAGAGACAATTCAGAAGTTTCCTCTGTGCCGTCGACGCAGAGAAAGCAGGCCA
>NW_006921890.1:2282663-2285670 GCF_000298275.1 Orycteropus afer afer
GGAAATGGCAGTAAGTTTGGTTTTTGTTCATCTGGTCTCTCTGAAGAACCTTCTTAGCCTGGTCTGATGGGGAGTCCTGAGCAATTGTACCACAGAGGCCAGGAACTAGGTCAGTCAGTCAACCATTGGTTGAAGCTATCCTCACAGGGAGATGCAAAACCTCCAGGGTGAGGCCAATTCATTCCACTGAGGGGACTTCTCAAAGAAGAGAGCCCAACAGCCCAGCAGTGGCCCAGACTTAGAGCAGTGGGGCACACTGGCCCATGAAAGGCATCCAGTGGGACCACACTCTATGAGGCTGTATCTGTATCCCTGCACTGTCCCAGGACGTCAGGATGTCTGACTGTTCTGGTTACCTAGTGCTGCTCTGACAGGAATATACCACAAATGGGATGGCCTTAACTAACAGGAGTTTATTCTTACAATTTGGAGGCTTTAAGTCTAAGTTCAAAGTGCCAGGCTCTAGGGGCTGGGTGAAAGCCCCTCAGCCTTGGGCTTCAGCTCTGCCTTCAGTTCCCAGCCCACTGAAGCTAGAGGCGTTTCTTCACTCAGACAGCTGCTGGCTGCTGAGGCTGACAATCCCAAGGTTGACAAATAAAAAGACACAGTCCTGATGGCAGGCCATTGATTCAAGTCCACTGTAGGTCCCAAGGTTGGCAGATCATGGAAGGCTGCTGAACAATGACACAGCTACATACAGGGTTCAAGGTGCCATAAGCTAGAGACCATTCCCAAAGCTGCTTCTTATATATGGAAAGCAGACCACATACCTGAAGCAGCTACTCAGCTGCTTGTGGTAGATCCCACCATGGAGTTGATTGCCAAACTCATCATGGGGAGTAACTACCACTAGCCGCCCAGCCACTCAACTAGGCCCAGCCAAGTTGACACAAAAACATAACCACCACACTGACCAAGAGCTGGGAGGAGAGAAATGGGTTTTGATTGGTGCTCCTGAGGATGGCTTAGAGTGTCAAGGGACTACCACAGACATTACCACAGCAGTTACCACAGAGATTACCACAGGGGCTACCACAGAGGTTACTACAAGGGCTACCACAGGTACTACTACAGAGATTACCACAGGGGCTACACACAGGTTACTACAGGGACTACCACAGAGACTACTCCGGGGACTACTACAGGCACTACCACAGAAGTAACCAGAGGGGCTGCCACAGAGGTTACTATAGGGGCTACCACAGAGGCTACCTCAGGGGTTACCACAGAAGTTACCACAGGGGCTACCACAGAGACTACCACAGGGCCTACCACAGAGACTACCACACGGCCTACCACTCCATAGAAGAAAGATAAGGCAGTCTACTTCTCTAAAGATTAATAGATTTGGAAACCCTGTGGAGCAGTTGTACTCTGTGCTATAGGGTTGCATGTCAGAATCGACTCAACGGCAGTGGTTTTTTGGTTTTGTTTGGTTTTGGTTTTCAGTTTGGTAGCCTGGAGAGGAAGAATGGGGATCATGGAGGTGATAGCTAAAGAGTCCCCACCCACGCTCTCAGAGAAAGAATACAAGATTTCTTTATGAGGTGACGTGACAGTGGTGGTACATATCTGTGAATATGCTCAAAACCATTGAATTGTACACTTTAATTGGATGAATTATATGGTATGTGAATTATGTCTCAATCAAGCTGTTTTTTCAAAAAAGAAACAATCATCATCCTGGAGCCAATTGGCCTAAAGGAAAAGGGCATTCACAGTGGCAGGGTGTTCCTTTCCCATTGTGTTTCTCAGGGGAGTGGGTGGGGTTTGGCAGCTCAGATGCCAAAGGGTCAGTTGAGGTGGCAGCCCCAGGGCTGTCCCAGACCCACAAGTGGGGCATAACCAGGGTAGCTTTTCACAGCTGGAGGAACAACCTCAGGGCTTGTTGTCACCCCTTCATGCTGTGAACTGTGACCAGAGAAGTTCTTCTCAGAAGCCCTTTTTTGTATTTTTCCTTTTTGCCTCCCAGCCCCTCCTCCATAAAACAAGACTGAAGCGGAGGCTCCTGGCCACAGGGGAGAGCTGGTCCCAAAGAAGAAGCTGGAACAAATCCTGTCAGTTTGAGAGCTGTGATGTGAACATCTGTGAACCAACAACACAGGCGGGATCCTGGAAACCTTGATTTTCAGGGCAGAGGGAAGTTTCACAGCTACTTCCTAGTTCTATCAAGAAGCAGCCTGGGACACCCAGAGAGAGGAGCTCAGACCAGAGCCCAGGGTGAGGAGAGAGGGACCTGCCTGGGGGAGGGGGGGGTCTGCTGAGTTCACAGAGAGAAGAGCAAGGAAGGTCAGGTGAGACTGAGGCCCTGAATCCCCCTGAGATCAAACTTCCAGTAGGTTTGAGGGCCTGAGCAGGTTTAGGGAGACGCAGTGCTGCAATGCCCCTGTCCCACCTCCTATCTGCTTCGCTGGGCTGGAGGAACCAACTGTCCCCAGACGTTGGAGTGGGACGCTGAGGGGAGCTGAGAGTTGACAGGCTGCGTGCCCAGCAGGGAGGTGAGTGGGCTATGAGACCAGAGAATCATGTACAAAAGCTGTGGCATGCACAGTCCATGCAGGGACTCAGTGGAAGGCAGGGCTGAGTTCTCCAGAAGCTGGGCTAAGAGCTGGCAGGGGCGGAGCCAGCAGCAATGGCTGCCCGGCTCCACAAGACCCAGCCCAGCCTGTCATCCACCTTCATGAAGTCAACATGCACAGGGCTCAGCGCCTAGACCACACAATTGGCTGCCTTGCCCCTGCTTGCCAGAAGCTGGACCACCCCCGGGGAAAGGCAAGGGACTTGGGAGTTTGGAACCCTGTATTGAATGAAAATCTCCCCCAAAGATACAAAGCTTTAAACCAGGACTGACAGACTCGCCTGGAATTGACAAGATTGAGTATTCCACCATTAGCAGCAATGAGGGCCTGTGAGCTAAATTAAGCTCAATTATAAAACAATAAAGAAAGTTACATTTCTGCACACCGGAGTTTTATGATTGTGAAATTTGTACCCACCACACAAGAAC
>NW_006921890.1:2286705-2290308 GCF_000298275.1 Orycteropus afer afer
TCATGGGGCGTGGCCACCCCATAGCTCCTGTGGGTAATGGAAAATTGGTAGCTTGGGGCCATCTCTTGCTTTGGCTTTCCTTCTTTTCATAAACCTTTGGCTTGATACTTGCCTCCAGGTGGAGGCACGGGGATTGCATCAGCTACAGGCATGTGACTCAAGTAAGCCCATGAGATGCAATAAGACTCTTGCCTGAACTTCAGGGAGAGAAGGACACACCCTTCTCCATGGATGTGAAAACTGAAGCTGCTATAGCTTTTCTGATGCCATAATCTGAGATTGCATCAACACAGAGGAAACTGAGTTAAGAAATAGAGATGGGATCTGGGTTCTGTTATAGATGTTTAGGCTTCCAGATCAAGGTAAATGTGAATGAATTGAATCTTGCGTTCTGAATTTCCATTATAAAGACAATAAATCATCTTTCTGCTGAAGCTAGTAGTGCTGAATTATAGTCACTCACACCTGAAGTAATTCTGATATACCACACTGACATGTTACCTTTCTAGTAGCACATACATCTTGAGTATCTCTTGGTGAAAATCCAGGTTCCCAGGAAAAAGAATTGTATTGGCCCAGCTCTGCTTAGCTGTCCATAGTTGGTCCATCCAACTGTGGCCAAAGAGTTTTATAATAACATAGCAGATGTTATTTAACTTGTATGCTTAACAAATAACCTGAGAAGCTGGATTATATGAAGAAGAATATGGCATCAGGATTGGAGGAAGATTCATTAACAACCTGTGATACACAGATGACACAACTTTGCTTGCTGAAAGTGAGGATGATTTGAAGCACTTGCTGGTGAAGACTAAAGACCAGTCTGCAGTATGGATTCCACCTCAATATGAAGAAAACAAAAATCCTCATAACTCGTCCAATAAACAGCTTCACAATAAATGGAGAAATGCTTGAAGTTGTCAGGGACTTCATATTACTTGGAAACAGCAGTCAAGACATCAGAAAATGCATTGCATTGGGCAAATCTGCTGCAAAAGCCCTCTTTCAAGTGATGAAGAGCAAAGATGTCTCCTTGAAGACTAAGGTGCACCTAACCCAAGCCATGGTACTTTCAATCACCTCTTATGTATGTGAGCTGGACAATGAATAAGGAAGACTGAAGAAAACTTGATGCTTTTGAGTTGTGGTGTTGGCAAAGAATGTTGAAATTACCATGGACTGTTAAAATAACTAACAAATCTGTCCTGCAAGAAGAGCAGCTGGAATGCTCCTTGGAAGCGAGAATGGCCAGACTTCATCTCACCTACTTTGGTCATGTTATCAGAAGGGACTATTCTCTGGAGATGGATATCATGTTTGGTAAGATGGAGGGTCAATGAAGAAGGGGAAGGCCTTCAGTGAGATAGACTGACACATTGACTGCACTGATGGGCTCAGATATTGCAATGATCATGGGGCTAGCACAGGATTGGGCAGTGTTTCATTCTGCTGTGCATAGGGTCGCTATTAGTCAGAGATGATGCAACAGCACCTAATGGCAACAACAACAACATAACAGATGTAGACAGTTCCAGCAGAAGGAGGTGCCACTGGGACACAGGTAGACTGCCATATGCAATGTATCCCAATGTATTCAACATTTAGATGCCTTTCCTGGCCAGCTCTCTACCTATTTGTTCTTATCCTCAGAGTGTTGATGAACCTCACTACGTATGGGATTAAGAATATAATACAGTATGCTAAGTAGGAGCATCTCACTTTGGGGCACCTCTGTTAGTACAGAATGAAGTTATGTTTGTTTGTTTGTTTGTTTTTAAATGTTGCAATGTTTGAGTCATCAGCTGGTCCTCCACTGGTGTCCCTGGCTACAGTGGTCTCCATCTGAGTGAAGAAGTGCCACTGTTAACACCTGGTGGGATTCCCATATATGCAACTGATGGAGGGCAGCTTGCACCAGTTTCAGGGACCGTGGGGGAGCTGTAGTCAGGCTACCTGGCATCTACCTCTTCCAATACACGCCTAGTGTGCAGAATGATCCTTTCAATGGCCAAATTCCAAACACACTCAACCCTGAGTAAACATGTAGCTCCTTCAGCAGAAATATTCCTAGGGTAATTGGATTTGTTCCTTATCTCACCCTAGAAAGCTAGTGGAACAGTCATGCAGAGAATGAGGAGAAAGACTGAGCCTTTCTGCTGGACCAGTGTTGATGCAAATCTATTCTAACACACTTGAAAAAGTTGTTCTTAGACACAGCTTGCCTTCAAAGGTTATTTACATCATCAAAATGCAGTAAGACTTGCAAATCAGTGAGGATGGCAGAAATACTGATGTAAACAGGGAACAGGTGCAGGATACTGTGAGCGATAACTACAGGCAAGTGGCTACACAATAGTGAGTGAAAAATGGGAAGGGAATAAAATGAAACAGGGAAAACTTGGTTACTGAGCATATCTGTGCCTAGTTACCACGTGTATCCATCAGCATCAGTCAGAGAAGCAGAGCCTAGGAGACTTACATATGTATGTACATTTGTGTGTGTAATATGTGTTATGTATGATACAACATATAATAGATGTTATATATAATAATCATATGGTTGCTAGCTGCTAGCCAGCACGGCCAACCCCACACACAATGAAACAAGGTATTGCCCGGTTCTGGGCCATCCCCATAATCAGTCATGGATTGTGTCATTGTGAACTTTAGTTTTCATTGGCTGATTTTTGGGAGAGAGATCACTAGGCCATTTTTCTTAGTCCATCTTAGTCTGAAAGCTCCATTGATACCTACGCCACATCAGGGCAACATGCAAGCCTCCATTGATGGATAGTGACTGTACTTGAGGTACATTGGCCAGTAATTAAAACCAGATCTTCCACATGGAAGGTGAGAATTCTACTGCAGAGCCGCCAATGCCTCCAAATAACCATATTCTATATAACAGATATTGCAACTCACTCAATTGTGGGAGCTGGTTAAGTAGTCCCTGTAAGGATGTTGTCTTTTCTCTGATACTGGAAAATGAAGTCCACAGGGCAGGTGGTCAGGAAAGGAAGATGAGAATAAGCTGGGAGTTTGGGTACTTCATGTTGCTTTAATGGGAGCTCCGGTGGCATGGTGCCAAAGGCATTTGACTGCTAACCAGAAGGCTGGAGGTTCAAACCCAACAGCCACTCCTCAGAAGGAAGAAGCAAGCAACTTCCATAGAGATACCACCTCAGAAACCCAAGGAGGGGTTGCTATGAGTTGGAATTGACTCAATGGCAGTGAATTTGTTAATTTATTTGTTTTAGTTTGTTGTTCTAACAGAAAATACCTCCAAAAATTGATCTTAACAAACAAAGGTTTATTTTCTTACTATTAGAGAGGCTAGAAGTCCAAGTTCAAAGTGCCAAATCCAGGGGCTGGGTGAAAGCCCCTCAATCTTGGGCTTCAGCTCTGCCTCTTGCTCCTGGCCCACGTAAGCTGGAGACTTTCTTCACTCGTGAAGCTGCTGGCTACTGAGGCTGACAAACTGAAGGTTGACAAACAAAATGGCATAGTCCCAAGATGATCAAACAACACAGCAGCCCATGAGTTCAGGTCTATTAAGAGTCCCAAGATCAGCAGACAACATGGCAGGTTGCTGAACAATGACTC
>NW_006921890.1:2291768-2293218 GCF_000298275.1 Orycteropus afer afer
GAAAACTATGCTATGTGCAGCCAACATTGGAAAATACAACCTACCATGTGATGTAAGCAGTGACTATGATCATCCCATGATAAAGGAAATATCATTCCAGTGTCATTTTGTTTAATTTGGGAATCAATTTCATTCTAACAATGTAGGATACAAAATTCAATCCATCTTAAATTTGGAGCCCTTACCATGCTCCAGAATGTTCTAGCATTGGAAGAGTCTAAGGCTTTTAGAGGCTGTTAGAGGTAAACATTGGGTAAGGATTGCACTTCCCAGATGTGTTGTTGTTGTTGTTTTTGTTGTTGTTATGTGCCATCGAGTTGGACCTGACTCATAGTGACCCCTCCTTGGGTTTCTGAGGCAGTATCACTATGGAAGTAAATTGCCCCATCTTCCTTCCGAGGAGTGGCTGGTGGGTTTGAACTGCCAGTCTTCTGGTTAGCAGTCAAGTGCCTTAGGCACTATGCACTTTCAATTGCTGATGTCAAATACCCAACTCAAACTGGCTTACAGCACAAAGGAGAAATTGTTGGCTCACGTAAGCGAAAAGTCCAAATACTATTTTTACCATCAAACAGGGTTGGATCCAAGGACTCAGAATTCTGACTGACCCTCCATTTCCTGTCTCAACTTGACTCCA
Source organism: Orycteropus afer afer (assembly GCF_000298275.1). Lineage (NCBI taxonomy): Eukaryota > Metazoa > Chordata > Mammalia > Tubulidentata > Orycteropodidae > Orycteropus > Orycteropus afer. The sequence goes on from NW_006921890.1 coordinate 2,292,406, forward strand.
CCATTTTCAATGAGGCTTCCAACTCAAGGCAGTAGTCCACACTGTTCAAAAAATAATAAATAAAAACTCAGTGCTATCAAGATGATTCCTACTCAAAGCAACCTCATGTGTGTCAGAGTAGAACTGTGTTGCACAGGGTTTTCAGTGGCTGATCTTTTTGGAAGTAGATCTTCAGCCCTTTCTTCTGAGACGTGTCTAGGTGGACTCAAACCACCAACCTTCTGGTTAGCACCTGAGCACTTCAACCATTTGCACCTGCCAAGAACTCTACACAGTCCTTGTTGTTGTTATTTTTAGGTGCCATCAATTTGGCTCCAACTCAGAGGCCTTATGTATAACAGAACAAAGCATTCTCAGTCCTATGCCAACCTCACAATCATTGCTATGTTTGAGCCCATTGTTGCAGACACTGTGTCACTATATCTCATTGAGGGTCTCCTCTTTTTCATTGACCCTCTACCTGATCAAGCATGATGCCATTCTCCAGCAATTGGTCTCTTCTGATGACATGTCCAGAGCAAATAAGATGAAATCTCACCATGCTCACTTCCAAGGAAAGTTTTGGTTGTACTTCCTCCAAAATTGATTTATTAATTTTTCTGGCTGTCTATGGTATAGTCAATATTCTGTGACAGTACTACAATTCAAGTGTGTCAATTTTTTGGTTTTCAATTTTCATTGTCCAACTTTGACATGCATATGAACCAAAAATAAAATCAAACCCATTGCCATTGAGTCAATTCCAACTTATATCAACTCTATACATATGAGGCAATTGAAAATACCATGGCTTGGGTCAGACACATCTTAGTC
>NW_006921890.1:2293952-2296497 GCF_000298275.1 Orycteropus afer afer
TTTTTTTTTTTTTCTCCAAATGATTTTGAGTTTGTTCTATGTTGTTCTCCCTCTCCATCCAGGATCTCCTACATAGATCCCCTGCCAAGTGGTTGACAGTAGTAGCCAGGCACCATCTAGTTCTTCTGGTCTTATAATCGTATATGCTACAGATCGGATGGTGTACCAGTAGCTAGGACTAATTGTTTCCATGGATTTTTTTTGTTTTTCTTCATTCTTCTTTGCTCTGGATGAGGATAGACCCATCGTTGCATCTAGATGGCAGCGTGCAAGCTTTTAAGATCCCAGTCACTACTTGCCAAAGTAGGAGGTGGAACAATATTTTGTGTAGTATGTTATGCCTATTGAACTTGATGTCCTCTGCAGCTATGGTCCCAAAGTACTGGTATTTCATAACGAAAAGAAAATCTTTCTTGATGATTTCAATAAAATTCCTAGGGAGAATTCTGATTGGCCTACCTTAATTCATATGCTCATCACTGAGCCAATTACAAGAAGTAAACTCTTCTTGGCCAACTGTGGGGCTAGGTAAGATTCATAGCTATCCATCCACAACATAGGAGCAGAGTAGGGATTATACAGTGGTTCAGAGATGTGTCCTAGATGAGATGTTGAAAAGACCAAAAACATTCCATATCACCACACGGGAAAAAACACTTACTCAGCTTTGATATTTCAGTGGTCAATAGCTGACCAGTTTTGTTCTTCAGTTAAGTTTTCATGTAGACAACTGTAAAATAAAGATATTTTTAAACTAAAAGAGTCAATCAATTTTACTCCACAGGAACTCCAGAGAGGGGGAAAAAGAAAAAAAAGACTCTTTCAGCAAATGTATGGAGCACTGTCTAGTTCCTGAAAGAAATTTTACACTAGTATTAGCTGTAAATCAGTCACTGAGGAAGTATCACACCTCACACTTACTGCCTGCATTAGCTCAAGATGTTGGCCTGGTTTCATAACGGGCTATTTTAAATCTTTTCAAATCTCAGTTACTACTCCCTAAAATTTACAAGTTATGGTAGCTTCTTAGCAAAGTTTTCCTCTGGAGCACTCCTGCTGGGGTTCAGTGTCTCCTTGAAAGGAAAATCAACTACTTCCTCCAAGGATAACTGAATATTTCTTGGTTATCTGCATATTCTCTTACAAGTTGTTATAGAATTTTTCATTTTTCCAACAAGTACTAGGAATGACCTAACAGAGCTCCCAAACTAGAAGTGTGACAGCAAACATACCTCTGTTAGAGATGACCTAATATTAGTCATTGTCATAAAAGTAGTATTAAAAAAAAAAAAAAAAAAAAAAAAACTCGTAATTCACAGGAAAACTGCCAGGCAACCTAGCCCGGGATAATAAATATTTGGAGGAAAATCTAGATGATTGGAAAACTATGTCCAATGTAAAAAGTCTTTAGGCACTGACCAGCTTGGAGGAGATAAATAAGAAGCAGAGTTTACACATTATTTTTTTTTAAGACATTTAGAACTTATATTTTCCTGTCATCAGCAAAAACAGTGATTTCCTTCATAAATGGAAAAAGAAATGCGTAATCTGTCCCAGTTATCCGACAGAAATTGAACTCTAAGCTTGCACACACTCCTGAAAATGGAGGTGGAAGTCCCATCTATTAACTGTTAGATTTTTGGACCTGTGGATGGTTTCTTCTTCATTAAACTGTTAAATCCCTTGGTTGGTGGTTGCTTCTGTGAATTATTGATTAGCCATGAATTTAACTGGATTTTTTTGGGGAAATGCAGAGTTTTAATCCATAGAGGCTAAAACTATTTATCTATACTTTCAGTCTTAATTTCCCCAGTCATACCATGGGCATGTCCATATTGACTTTATTAAGAAAGTGAATTGCAATTTTCAAAGTACTGAAAAAATTCCCTTTCTCCATCGAAGTCACAAACACTTTCCAAGCAAGTAGAAAAGCTGAACAAAAAATTTACAGGTAACCAAAGGATACAGATCTAGGTAGGCTTCAACTTACAATGTATTTGAGGTACAATGAACCACACTTAAGATTGTTGGTTGCTTTTTTTTTTTTTTTACATCTTTTACATCTTTACATATGTCACAATACGTAATTTGCTGTTGTCATTCTCAGATGTTAACACACAGATGTCCAATTTTATGATTTAATATTCAAAATATTGCCATATTTATAAATATACTGATAATAAAAGGCACTAATAATGAAAACCAAAAGAAAAAAAAAAGAACTGAGGTATTCAACTTACATCAGAACCAATTTGTGACAGAGTTATCCAAACAGAGCCCTGTAATATGTTGAGGACTATCTGAACTAGATTGTTAGAAATCCAAAATCAAAATGTTTTTTCTCTTATATCTGTTTTGGAGTACAGTGCCTGTGGCATCTGACTGCCAACCAGAAGGTTGGAGGTTTAAACCACCAGCTGCTCTGCAGAAGGAAAATGAGGCAATCTACTTCCATAAAGATTTACTGCTTTGCCAACCCAATGCGGGTTACTGTGAGTCAGATTCGAGTCAATGGCAGTGGATTTGGCTTTTGGTTTTTTAATCT
>NW_006921890.1:2297732-2301203 GCF_000298275.1 Orycteropus afer afer
AATATGACAGGTTCAAGTAAGTGCTCCCTCATTGCCCACCCCAAAAGAATGTCCTAAGGCTCAAGGCCCATTAATATATTGTTAGGAAGCTAAAACATTCCCATGTACATTATAAACTGTTGTCTACTTGAGGAAATTGTTTAAGGGTTAAATGATTATGAGTAAGGTACTTAGGGTGGTTGTATTCATTGTAAACTGTTGTCTACTTGATAAGTTGTTTAGGGCTAAATGAGTTATCATGAGTAACATGCTTAGGGTTGTTGTATTCATTTCCTAGAGCTTCTGTCAAAACTTATCATACACTAAGTGGCTTAAAACAACAGAAATTTACTCTCTCACAGTTCTGGAGGCCAGAAGTTGGAAATCTAGGTGTCAGTAGGGCGATACTCCCTCTGAAGGCTCTAGCTTCTGGTGGTTCCTGGCATCCCTCGACTAGTGGCAACACACTCCGATCTCTGCCTGTGTTCTCCTGTGTCCTCTCCTTTCCATTACTCTGTTGTTGTTGTTGTTAAGTGCCATCAAGTCATCTCTGACTCCTAACGACCCTACGTACAACAGAACAAAACACTGCCAAGTCCTGTGCCAGCCCCACAATCCTTGCTATACCTGAGCCCATCATTGCAGTCACAGTGTCAATCCATCTCATTGAAGGCTTTCCCCTTTTTTGTTGACCCTCCACTGTACCAAGCATGATATCCTTCTCCAGGGACTGATCCCTTCTGACCACATGACCAAAGTAGGTGAGACAAAGTCTGGCCATTCTCACTTCTCAGGAGCATTCCTGCTGCACTTCTTCCAAGACAGATTTGTTTTTCCATTATAAAGATTTTGCTTTCCATTATAAAGCTACCCATCTCTGGATTGAAGCTCCCCCCTAAATCCAGGGTGGTTTCAACTCAAGATCCTTAACTAATTACATCTGCAAAGACCCTATTTTTGCTCTGATGCACAAAGTACAAACTGTTCTAAAATTACAACAAAGATTTATTTCCAGTTAATAATGTTGTTGTTGTTACATGCCGTCAAGTTGGCTCCAACTCATAAAGACACTGTATACAACAGAACGAAACACTGTCCAGTTCTGTGCCAGCCTCACAATCCTTGCTATATGTAAACACACTCTTGCAGCCTGTGTCAATCTACTTCATTGAGGGCCTTCCCCTTTTTCACTGACCCTCCACTTTACCAAGCATGATATCCTTGTTCAGGGACTGGTCTCTTCTGACAACATGACCAAAGTAGGTGAGACGAAGTCTGGCCATTCTTGCCTTCAAGGAGCATTCCAGATGCACTTCATCCAGGACAGATTTGTTAGTTCTGTCAGTCCATGGTACTTTCAGTATTCTTTGCCAACACCACAACTCAAAAGCATTAACTCTTCTTTGGTCTTCCTTATTCATTTTCCAGCTTACAAATGCTTATGAGGTGATTGAAAACACCATGGCTTGGGTTAAGCACACCTTAGCCTTCAAAGAGACATCTTTCCTCTTCCTCATTTTAAGGAGGTCTTTTGCAGCAGACTTGTCCAGTGCAATATGTCATCTGATTTCTTGACTGCTTCTTCCATTGGTGTTGATTGTGGAACCAAATAATATGAAATCTTTGACAACTTCGATCTTTTCTCCGTTTATCACATACTGCTTATTGGTCCAGTTGTGAGGATTTTCATTTTCTTTATGTTGAGATGTAATCCATACTGCAGACTGTAGTCTTGAATCTTCATCAGTAAGTGCTTCAAGTCATCTTCACTTTCAGCAAGCGAGGGTGTGTCATCTGCATATCGCAGGTTGTTAATAATATAAGGGAGGACTCCACAAGAGAAGTGAAAGCAGACATTGATCATTGCAATGAGGAAATTGAATGTCCACAACAAGGAACTGAGGCTCATTTGGGTGGCATAGCATGTCCCTTTTTCTAGTCTCGAGGTTTGAAGAAAGGTGTGGGGGTGACGTTATCTGATCTCTTCTCACTTCACAAGAGGGAAAAAGAATAACCATTAGTAGCACAAGGCTGATTCCTATGAGGTGGAGGTCAAAGGTGCCTCCACAATCCAACCTCTTTTACCAATTCTGACACCAATTGTCCCTTCCATGGCACATTCTACTTCTGGGTTTGATAATTCATTGCAATGGCCACACAGAACTCATAGACAATATTCACAATTGTGGGGTTTGTTAGGGGAGCAACAGGTTACAATTCAGGATCAGAAATAACTCAGGATACTTCTCTGATCAGGACAGCTTCTCCTCAGCCATGATGCAGGCATGCTTCTCTCCAGCCCTCAGCCTGTGCTCTGTTAGGAAAAGTGTTACAAAGCTCTTTTGGTTCTGCAGATAGGTCCCCAGCGAGGTACCCCACCCATCCAGCCAACCTCCTGCCCAAAGGCACTCAGCTTTTTTCAGTCATGGTCTGGGAAACCTGCCACTCTGTCTCATATCAGTCTCTTGGTTCTGCTGCCTCAGTTTCTCTGTTGCTACTTCTCGTTGTCTCTCACAATCCCAGCAATGTGTACAGCTGTCTCTCTATCTCCTGGGATCTTGAATCCCAAGGGCTTGCTTCACTCTTGGCTCTTCTTTCTTTAAGGTAGTGAGATCCCCCTTCCCAACCCTGAGATGGCTCATTATGAACCCTAGGGCAACAGCAAAACTGAGCTCCATACAACTGATTTCCATGCTCCAACCCGCACAAGGGAGCCATGTACCTTATTTGCTTTATTAACAAGCTATCCAGTCCTCTTGGTGGACAACAAGCAGCTCACATTTACATAACCCACCCAGTCATCTAGTGGAAGTCACAAAGACTATGGCTGGAAGAGGCATATTAAGAACTGCAAGGGTATGGCTTGTCCAAAGATTATTGGTTGAAAATGAGTTAAGGGTCCTTCCTCAGATACAACCACATTGTCCTAATAGGTAAACTCTGATGCAACCTGTAAGTTATTTTAATAAGAGAGAGCAGGAACAACATGAGCACATTTTTGCATCAGATAAGCATTTTCTTTGGTCAGTGACTTTTCACAGTACAGATTTAATAGCTTTGTTTATTCCCTCTAGCCATCACCAGCCTTCTTAAACTATGTTAAGTTAGCCTGATTAGTCATGTGAATTCTTAGTGCCTTTGTCCTTTGGCAACCCCAAAGCAACAGATCTCCCTGTTGTTTTTGTTGGATGCTTTCAAGTTGGTTCCGACTACAAGCGACCCTTGATGCAACAGTACAAGACATTGCCTGGTCCTGCACCATCCTCACAATTCTTGCTACGGTTGAACCCATCTTTGCAGCCACTGTGTCAATCCATCTTGTTGAGGGCCTTCACCTTCTTTGTTGTCCCTCCACTTTGCCAAGCATGATATCCTTCTCTAGGGAGTGGTCCCTTCTGACAACATGACCAAAGTAGATGAGACAAAGTCTGGCTATACCTCTTCCCAGATAGAATTGTTGGTTCTTCTGGAAGTCGATGGCATTTTCAATAT
>NW_006921890.1:2301643-2305196 GCF_000298275.1 Orycteropus afer afer
TATTTCCAACTAAGGTCATATTCTGAGGTTCCAGATGGACATGAATTCTGGGGGTGCACTCTTCAATCCACTACATTGGGGTTGTACTTACTGTGGCACAAAGTAAGTGCTCAGTACAAATTAGCTGTTCTTTTTGGGGTTTTGGTTATGATCAAAACATATGATGTGTGTTACCTCGTACTGTCACAAGTGTCATTCTACCCAGAAATTATAGGCACTCGTAGGGAGGAGAAACCTCCACTGGCAGTGGAAGGTGAAGCAGAGGAGGCGGGAGATGAGCTTCTGCTGCAGAAAGGTTGGAACTCAGAGATGTGTAAAGAGGGGAATGAGCTATTTCCCACCTTTGAAGAAAGGAATGGGCAACTCTACTGTTATGGATTGAATTGTGCTCCCATAAAGACATATAACAACACGAAGACATATTGGAGGAGTCCTGGTGGTGTTGTGGTTAAAGAAATCAGATGCTAACCACAAGGCTGGCAGTTCAAACCTAACAGCCACTCTGCAGGAGAAAAATGTGGTAGTCAGCTTCCATAAAGATTTACAGCCTTGGAAACCCTGTAGGACAGTTCTACTCTGTCCTATAGGAGTCAGAATCAATTCAATAGCAGTGGGTTTGGTTTTTTGCTTTTTTAGAGACATGTTGAAATTCTAATCTCTGTACCTGTGAATGGGACCCTGTTTGGGAATAGGGTTTGTCTTTGTTATGTTCATGAGATCATATTGGAGTAAGGTGGGTCCTCAAACTACCCCCTACTGAGTATAAAAAGAGGAGAACAGACACACAGACCACACAAGTATGGAAGCATCATGTGAAGGTTGAGGCAGATACATCAACAAGCCCAGGAACACCAGGGATTGCCAGCAGCTACTAGAAGCTGAATCCACATCCTAGGAAGCAGCAGTTCAGAAATCAGACATTGCATTACACTGGGCAAATCTGCTGCAAAAGACCTCTTTAAAGTGTTGAAGAGCAAAGTGTCACTTTGAAGACTAAGGCACTCCTGACCCAACCCATGGTATTTTTAATCACCTCATATTCATGTGAAAGGTGGACAATGAATAAGAGGAAAAGAGTTGATGCCTTTTAATTGTGGTGTTGCTGAAGAATGCTGAAAATACCATTGACTGACAGAAGAACCAAAAAATCTACCCTGGAAGAAGTGCAGTCAGAATGCTCCTTGGAAGTGAGAATGGCCCAACTTTGTCTCCCCTACTTCTGTCATTTTGTTAGAAGGGACCATTCCCTGGAGAACATCAAGGTTGGTAAAGTAGGGGGTTGACACAGTGGTTTCAATGGCGGGCTCAAGCATAATAAGGATTGTGAGGATGGCACAGGACCAGGCAGTGTCTCAGTCTGTTGGACACAAGGTCACTATGAGTCGCAGCCGACTCAACAGCACCTAACAACAACAAGCCGGAAGAGACAAAGGAGGACCTCTCCCTAGAGCATCGTCCTGAATTCAGACTCCCAGACTTCTGTTTTAAAGTCACCCACCTAACTATTTTGTTATGACAGCCCAGGAAACTAAGACCGCCATATAAAGGTGAATCCTTTAGACATACCAGGGGCACAGTGAAAGAGCCTGGTATTCTCACAGCAGAGGTTTCAACTGCTGATCAAGCATTGGAAGTGAAGAGGAAACTTATATCAAAATACAGTCTATCTTACAAAGTGAAAGGAAAAGGGGGGTCATTACTTAGGAAGCAATAGATTTCTGTTTATGGTGACAGGAAATGTGGAAACAGATATTGGTGATGGCTGTACAACATTATTACTGTAATTAATGTCACTGAATTGTACACAGGAAAAATGTCGTATTGACATACACTGTGTTATATATATTTTTACAGCAAATAAAGTGAAATAGCTATTCCTTCCTCTGAGCTCCCTGCACTCTTCATCCTCACCCACACCCAACCTCACACACACAAACTCTTCACATCAGTAAGTCAGGAAGGAAAGAAAATCTATTAGAATGTGACTCTTAAATGGACCCAACCCTCACCCCAACCTCAGGTGGGATGAACTATGATCACTATGGCCACTACTTGCCACAGATAAGCAGGGATATTTTGAACCAGAAAAAATCTACTCTTCCCAATATGTTTGTTGACTAACCTTATTAGTAACATACGAAAGTCCAAAATTTCTTTGCAAAACTGTAAGGAATTAAAGGTGGCTGCTTAAGCTGTATCACCTTGGTAGGCTCTCCTAAACAAAATAAGACCAGCTCTTTCCCGTTCATGTATGTGGTACGTTACAGCCTAGGCAGAGTTTCTGCACATATTATCTGCTCTGGGCCTCTGATACTCTCAGGGGGCAGTCAGGATGTGATCCCAGGATGTCGGGTCCTCCATCTGCACTCTCTGTGGGCCACTGTTGACTGCAAAGTTGGTATCTGCACTGCTGGGGCTCACCTTCTGTGCTTCCAACGTGCACATATGGGAGTGTGATTATGATCCAGCCAGAAGGGGGAGCCCATCTGGGAGTTTTATTGGCTGAATAACCTTGTGCATGACTTAACATTTCTGAATCCCCACTTTCTCATCCCTATCTCCCACCTAGGTTATGATGCAAATCCAAAAAGGTAGATGAAAGTGCTTTATAAATTTCAATGCACTATGTGAATATTTTCTGTACTGTTTCTTGGAGAAAGAGAGAAACTTTAATTCCCAGCAATGAAGAATTCCACTCTCTATTCAACAATTCAGGAGCCTTGGTGGTGCAGTAGTTAACTGCTCAGCTGCTAACCAAATGGTCAGTGGATTGAACCCACTAGCTGTTCCACGAGAGAAACAGTCTTTTCCATAAATACTCACAGCCTTGGACACCCCATGAGACAATTCAAGTCATAGGGTGCTATAAAGTCTCTATGATTCAGAATCAACTCACAGCAAGAGGTACCCAGCAACTTTTGTCCTAGTTATGTCCCTGAGGTAGTTAAGTTTGTGCATCGACTTGGCTGAGCCATGGTTTTGAGTCCTTGGCAGCTGGATGTAGTTAGTCACTATGGTGAGATTGTAATCACCTCCACAGTGGAATCTGCTGTGAGCAGCGAAGCCGTTGCCATCAGGATGTGTCCTGCTTCCAGTATATACGGAGAAGTTTTGAGGAAGGTCTAGAAAATAGCTTTTGGCACGTTTTGGGTTCTGTGCTTGGCCGAGTCTTCATCTCCAGTTCCTGGACTTAAGCTAGTGGTCTGATGTGTTGCCTGTCAATCTTGGAATAGTGCCGTTTTACCTGTCAATCTTGGGCTCATCAGCATATGCAGCCAGCAGCTGTTTGAGTCAGAAGAAGCCTCTAGCTTGCTCCAGTGGGGCCTGGAACAAGAGGCAGAGCTGAAGTCCAAGGTCAAGGGCCTTCACCCAGCCCCTAGAGCCAGCACTTTGAATTCAGACTTCTAGCCTCCTAAAATGTAAGAGAAAAAATTTCTGTTTGTTAAAGCCATCCACTTGTGATACATCTGTTTTAGTAGCACTAAAGAACTAATTAGGAGCTCTGGTGGCATAGTGCCTAAGGCATTTGACTGCTAACCAGAAGGAATACGGG
>NW_006921890.1:2305911-2315625 GCF_000298275.1 Orycteropus afer afer
CAGAGCTGAAGCCCAAGGCTGAGGGGCTTTCAGCCAGCCCCTAGAGCTTGGCACTTTGAACTTGTTCTTAAAGCTTCCAAATTGTAAGAATAAATTCTTGTTTGTTTAAGCCATCCCATTTGTGGTATATTCTTGCCAGCACAGCACTAGGTAACCAGAACAAACCTTGAAAACACTACAGGAGTAAAATAAGTCAGACACAAAAGGATAAATATTGTAGGATCCCGTTTATATGCAGTATCTAGATAGGCAAATGCTTAGAAACAAAAAAGACTAGAGTTTACCAGGATCAGGGGAGGAACAATGGAGAATTACTGCTTAATGGGTGTAGCATTTCTATCTGGGGTGATTCAAAAGTTTCAGAAATAGACAGTGGTCGTGGTTACACACCATGTGAATGTCATTAATGCTATTGACTGTACACTAAAAAAATGTTTAAAAGGGCAAATTCCTTGTTATATATATTTCACCACAATGAATTTTTTAAAATTCCATCCCAATTTGGATTACGATATGGGCCACCACTTGCTGAGTGCTGACAATGCACCAGGCACTGTGCTCAGCTTTTGCACACCTTCGCTCTATTTGATTCTCAGAGCAATTCTGTGAGGCAGGTATGGCTATGATTCCCATTTTCGAGGTGAAGAAGTGTATTGATAACTTTTCCAGGGAATCCAGGCTTTACATTTGTTGTGTTGACAGAATCGATAGCTAGCTTTCTGACCTGCTGGGCTTCCTCTAAGCTTTGCATTCTTTGGTTGTACACCTGTGTTTATAAAAATATGATGTCTTGTACTGAATCTGTATCTCACAGAGCCACCTATCCAACTACTCCAGATGCAGGGACAACAAACACTCATTGTTGTCCACCACTGAGATTGGGGGCTGTTTGTTACACAGTGTTATTGAGATGAGAAATAACTGCTATGCCAGGATATTGCACTATGATGTCAAAGGTGAGAGCCACCGCATGGCTCACCAAAGGTCTCTTTCTCTTACCAAGTCACAGCTCATTCTGCCTCAAACACCTCAGAAAACCCATAACACATCAGGCAAATCAACTCTCACTGTCTTCATTGGGGTTCTCTAGAGAAACATAACCAGTGACATACACATATGCATATATTGTCATGAATTGAATTGTGTTCCCAAAAAATTTGGGTCAACTTGGCTGGGCCACAGTTCCCAGTAGTTTAGAAGTTATGTAATGATGTAATGTGGCAGATATGTAATGATGACCCATGATGTGATCTGATGTGATAAACTGATCAGGTGCAAAAGGATGAAAATTAAAGGTGAGTTGCAACACCCTTAGTCCCATCACAGCCCAGATCTGATAGAAGGGAAGATTCCCTGGATGTGGCCTGCAGCATCTTTTGTATTATAAGAGATAAAAGGAGAGAAAAGGGAGCAGAGAATGGGAACCTACTACCACCAACAAAGAGGAGCTGGGATGGAGTGCATCCTTTGGACCCAGGGGCCCTGCACTGGGATCCTCCAAGGAACAGGAGAAACAGAGAGACGTCTTCCCCTAGATCTGGCACTCTGAACTCAGGCTTCTAGCCCCCTAAATTGTAAGAGAATAAATTTCTGTTTGTTAAAGCCATTCATTTGTGGTATTTCTGTTATAGTGGCACTAGAGAACCAACACATATATACACATACATACATATGACATAACCATGCACACACACACATACATGTACATAGTTAAGAGAGATTTTCTTCAAGAAGTTGGATTATGTGGCTACAGAGTTGGCAAATTCAAAATCCATAGATTCAGGAGACAGGTGGTGAGTGCATAAGTGTTGCCAATTACTGAATAGAGGAGCACAGTACCCTGCTTACATAGATAACATCCAAACAAAACAAAGAAAATGAAAATCTTAAGCAAGTCTCTCCAAAATACAATCATCAATTAAATATAAACACAAAAAGTCACAATGTCTCAGAGACAACAACAATAAAGTGTTGTCTCCAACAATAAGTTGGAGACTCCTGCAGGCTCGTATCCCCAGATCCATTGATCAGATGACAGAAAAAATACAGAGTGGAGAAACAGATCAAGTTCTGCCAAACTATTATTAAGGCAGAACACCCTAAGGAAACTCTCCTTTCAATGGATTGATCAATTCCATTGCATGAGAAGATTTTGTGGAAAATGACTATTACATTACACTATACTACATATTACATTACACTATACTACATATTGGGAGCTCTGGTAGCATAGTGGCTAAGACACTTGCTTGCTAACCAGACGGCTGGCGGTTCAAACCCACCAGCCACTCCTCAGAAGGAAGGTTGGGCAATCCTACTTCCGTAGTGATACTGCCTCGGAAACCCAAGGAGGGGTCGCTATGAGTCGGGTTTGACTCGACGGCACATAACAACAACATACTACATATTACATTACACTACAGAACAGCAACTACTCTAGCGTGTAGCCAAACCACTGGCAACCATACCCTAGCCAAGCTGAAACTCAAACTTTACTATCACATCTACCCTGCAGGATCTCTGCCTAAAGACGCTTCCTCTGAAAATACTTTCCCTGACGCCCTCACCTCCCAGAGCAGCTCTGATGCTGTTCTCCTGTGTGCCCAGATCACCAGATACTTTTCAGAACTCACACTTCTCTAGTTCCTGGGGTAACAGATGGAGAAAACCTTTATCCTTCAGAGCTGGTAGGAGAATTCCTTTGAAAAAATCCTGGCTTGGTCAAAAAGGAACTCTGCTAAAGCAAGGGGCTGGGCAAAAAAGAAGAGCAAAGAAGGAAGTGGGTCTTAGTGAGAAAGAGATTGGAATGGCCAAGCTCTAGGTTTGAAGATTTAGAGCAAGAACAAGATGTTGGGGGTAAGAAGGTGGGATCTGAATGTCATGATCACTGATAATTCACACTGACATAGGACTTTACAGTTTGCACCATAGCTTGCCTATACAAATCATTTTAACATGAGTAAGATTACCTTTAAAGGCTGGGGTCTGAGGTAGGCGGGCTGGGTCTCGGAGATGCATTTCACTTGGGGGTGGGTGTATTATAAGGACAGGGCCCAAGGTAGATGAGCCCAGAGCTTGAGGGTTGCTTTTCACTTGGGGGAAGCTCTATAAGGCCAGGGCCCAAGGTAGGCAGGCCCGGGGCTGAGGGCTGCTTTTTGTTTGTGGGGGGCTCTATTATAAGGCTGTTACCTGAGGTAGGCAGGTGCAGAGGGGTTAGGAAAAACTAAGGGAGATGAATTTGTCTGTCAGTTTGTTGTCCTGTGGTGGCTTATGTGTTGCTATGAGGCTGGAGGCTATACCACTGTATTGCAAAATGCCAGCAGGGTTACCCATGGTGGACAGGTTTCAGCAGAGCTTCTAGGCTAAAACAGACTTGGAAGAAGGAAGAGGCCATCCACTTCTCAAATAATTGGCTAATGAAAACCTTATGAATAGCAGTGAAACACTTTCAGATATATTACTGGAAAACTTGATGAATAGCCCTGAAACATTGTCTGATATGGTGCCAGAAGATGAGCCCATCAGCTTGGAAGGCACTCAAATTTGACTGTGGAAGAGCTGACTCCTCAGAGTAGAGACGACCTTAACAGTATGGATAGAGTAAAGTCTTTCAGAACCTCCATTGGCTGATGTGGCATGATTCAAAATGAGTAGAAACAGATGCCAACATCCATTAATAATTGGAACATGGAATGTACAAAGTATGAATCTAGAAAAATTGGAAGTTGTCAAAAATGAAATGAAATGCATAAAGATCGACATCCTAGACATTAGTGACTGAAATGGACTGGTTTTGGCCATTTTTAATCAGACAACCATATGATCTACTATGCCAGGAATGACAAATTAAAGAGGAATGGTGTGGCATTCATCATCACAAAGACTGTTTCAAGATCTGTCCTGAAGTACAATGCTGTCAGTGATATAATAATATCCATATGCCTACAAGGAAATCCAATTAATACTACTTTTTTTAAAATTTATGCAACAACCACCAAAGCCAAAGACAAGGAAATTGAAGATTTCTACCAACTTCTGCAGTCTGAAATTGACCAAACATGCAATCAAGATGTGTTGATTATCACTGGTGACTGGAATGCAAAAATGGGAAACAAAGAAGAGTTACTGGTAGTTGGAAAATACAGCCATGGTGATAGAAGTAACGCTGGAGATTACATGACAGAATTTTGCAAGACCAATGACTTATTCATTGCAAATACCTTTTTTCAACAACATAAGTGAAGACTATACATGTGGACTTCACCAGATCAAATACACAGGAATCAGATTGACTACATCTGTGGGAAGAGGTGATGGAGAAATTCAATATCGTCAGCCAAAACAAAGCCAGGAGCTTTTTGTGGAACAGACCATCAACTGCTCATATGCACGTTCAAGTTGAAGTTGAAGACAATTACAAGTCCACAAGAGACAAAATATGACCTCGATAATATCCCTCCTGAATTTAGAGACCATATAAGAGTAGATTTGATGCATTGAACATCAGTGACCGAAAACCAGAGGAATTGTGGGATGACATTAAGAACACCATCCATGAAGAAAACAAGAGGTCTTCAAAAGGACAAGAAAGGAAGAAAAAACAAAATGGCTATCAGAAGAGACTCTGAAACTTGCCATTGAGCAAAGAGTAGCTAAAGCAAATGGAAGAAATGATGAGATAAAAGAGCTAAACAGAAGATTTCAAAGAGCAGCTCAAACAGACCAACCCAATAACTATAATGAAATATGCAAAGACCTGGAGTTAGAAAACCAAAAGAGAAGACACACTTGGCATTTCTGAAGCTGAAAGAACTGAGGAAAAAAGTAGACAAACATGTCTTGGGAAAAGTCCAGCCAGAATACTCCTGAGAAGCAAGGATGGTGAGATTTCATCTCACATACTGTGGACATGTTATCAGGAGGGCCCAGTAACTGGAGAAGGACATCATGCCTGGTAAAGTAGAGGGTCAGCAAAAAAGAGGAGAACCCTCAGTGAGATGAACTGACATGGTGGCTTCAACAATGGTCTCAAACATAGCAGGGACTGGGAGGATGGTCCAGGCCATGCAGTGTTTCCTACTGTTGGACACAGGGTCGCAATGTGTAGGAGGGAACTCAACGGCACCTAACAACAACATGGTAAGTGGATATGGTAGCATACCACCATGGTTCAGCAAAGTATTCTGCAGTTGCTAATTGCCTGATCTGGGATTAAAGAAATAATTTCTCAACTCCCTCCACTATCAAATGAGGCTAACAATACCTATCCTGCAAGCTTGCTTTAAAAAGATCAAACAAGAGAGTGTGGGAATGTGCTTTAAGCTGCAATGTACTACTCACATGGAAGTTATTGGCTTGGAGGGTTTGGATTCAGCACTGATGGCGAGGTATCTCATATAGTCACAAAAATAATGTCACTCCTCGATGCAGCAAACTGACAACCTGTATCCTGGAGTCTGTTTTTCAAGTTAAATCAAAACCACACAACCAGATCAACCTGGTGCCAGAAATCGAAATACTGTCCTTCTGTTCATTTGTGGAACTCTGCTTTAAAGTGCATTATTCAAGAATTCAAATGACGTAATTTTAATTCAGAATTATCCTTCGTCATCCTTCAAAGAAAATAAGGGTTTGTCTCATTCTCTGGCATTGTAAGACCAATTTTATCTCTTTGTGATCAGCTCTTGCTTTTACTTTTCATTTTTATGAGGTCTTCCTTCCAATGCATGTGACACCTAACTTTAATTTAGTCTAATTTTGGCTCCACCAATATAAACTTCACATAGCATTTCACTTTTCTCTGAAATAAAGTTATCGCTCTAGTTCTAAATTCCTTCCTCGAACACATTATTGTTTGCTGAATTATTGATCTTACTTGGAAAATTAGAATATTAGCTTTCAAGTCCTGTACATTAAAATGCCATTTGTTAATTTGCATTAAATAGCTGGCATTATTAGCCCACAGAGAATTAACTTGGCTTCTAGCTGTTACTAATTATTAACATTTTTTATCCTTGGTCTCCAAGTACTTGTTTTGATACCCTACTTTCCTATCTGTTCCAAGCCATAAGTCATCGGGGAGGAAGCAATTAAACCACCAGATTGCCCTAATGGCATTCATCTGGGAAATCATTTGTATTAGGAACTGGAGTTTGCCTTCTAACAACTGGTAAATATCAACGTGAGGATTTTATACTGAGAATTAAAATCCAGAGACTTCCTGATTTTAAATTATCCTCTGTATGTATATCTATATTCTTCAGTTCACTTTGGATTTGTGACAGTGGGGACAATGGAGTTGATGAGGATTTCCACCTTGTATTTAAACACAGAGAGATCCAGGATCAATAACACAAAATATTTAAAATTACTTAGTCAAACTGAGAGGAAGGGAGAGAGATAGTCAGATGCCAGAAAATAAGAAGAAATTAATAGCCAGTGGTTAAGTGGGAACTGATGCACCAGCATCCTGGGGTGCAGGTCTTGGATGTAAGCCCCAACAGTTGAGGGCCAGGATTTTCATGCCTGTGGTGGAAGAGTCACCCCTGGGGGCAAGAGGCAACTGCAACTGATGTTGTTGTTGTAGTTGTTGTGTGCCCTCGAGTCGGACCCGACTCATAGTGACCCCTCCTTGGATTTCCAAGGCAGTATCACTATGGAAGTAGATTGCCCCATCTTCCTTCCAAGGAGTGACTGGTGGGTTTGAACCACCAGCCTTCTGGTTAGCAGTCAGGTGCCTTAGGCACTATGCTACCAGAGCTCCCTGCTAGCCCTGCATAAAGCCAGCATCTTTAAAGACTTCTCCCTCCATTCAAAAGGTATACTGTTACCCAAAGTTGTCTCTGGCTATATAACAAATCACCCCAAAACTTAGCAATGTGAAACAACACACAATTATTATCTGACAGTTTCCATAGCTCAGCTGGGCCTCACCGGGCTGCAATCAAGGTGTTAACTAGGGTTGGTATTACTCCAAGCTCAGTCACATGGCTGTGGGCAGGATTCTGTTCCACAGAGCCGTTGTGCCCAAAGCCTCAATTCTCTCAATATCATCAGAGGTTTCCCTCACTTTCTTGCCTCATGAGCATCTCCATAAAGCAGCTTGCCATAAAAGCATGCAGGCAAGAGGCAAGAGGTGGTAAGCAAGCTGGAGTCAATCCTTCTGTTGCGCATTCTCAGAAGTGACATCATCACATTTGCCATATTCTGTTGGGAAGCAAGTTGAACTCCAGCCCAACTCAAGGGTAGGGGGAGGCATTGTACATGGGCATGGGTTCCAGGAAGCTGCTGTGGTTATTGTGGACCTCCCTAGAAGCTGCCTCCCACAGGGGTTGTTCGTCTGCAGCCCTGTATTCTGGCTCAGGAAAGGGTTATAAGAATGTTCAAGTTGAGCTGTTTCTCCAAAAAACTGCAACCCAGCCTCTATCCCAATCTGGATGCTGCATAGATTGTACTGGCATCTCTGGGGCTGGGTGCAAAGAGGCTGGTCCTGGAGATACAAAAAGAAGCTGGAAACTAGAGCTGCGGAGATGGCAAACCATTGCTGGGGCCGCACTTCAGAATTAGTGAGTAAACAGGAAGGGCAAGTCTCTTCTCCATCTTCCTGCCTTCTCTTCTGACTTTGGGGTCCCAAGCCTCAACTGCTAACAAAAAG
Source organism: Orycteropus afer afer (assembly GCF_000298275.1). Lineage (NCBI taxonomy): Eukaryota > Metazoa > Chordata > Mammalia > Tubulidentata > Orycteropodidae > Orycteropus > Orycteropus afer. The sequence continues at coordinate 2,313,566 of NW_006921890.1, forward strand.
GTCAGCAGTTGGAAACCCCAGTCACTCTGCAGGAAAAATATGAAGCAGTCAGCTTCTGCAGTGCAGTGACTTACTTGGGAGTGCTATTCCAGCCATAGTCTTTGTAACTCCCACAGGATTACTGGATGAAACCATGCAAATAAGGTGTGTCGAACTCTGATGTTGGGATTGGTTAGTTTTGTCACTCTGCCAAGCTTAAAATAGGCCTTCCTAGAGTGGGGAGGTGGGGCGGGGATCTCACTGCCTTCAGGAGAGAAGAGCTGGAGGTGAAGTAGAGGGCATCCTTGGACAAGAAATGCCTGCACTGGATCTCCTAGGCTGAGAGACACCCAGGCAGAGAGATGCCCTGGCAGAGAGACGGCAGGAGGGGAACCAAGAGGCACAAAACAGAGTGACAAGCTTACCTGGACCATGGAGTGAGAAAGCTGAGTGCCCTTGAACAGGAGCCTTGCTGGTGGAATGGGGAGTACCTAGATGTACCTATGAGCAGAGCTGAAAGAGCTTTATGACACTCGCCCAAACAGGGCAGAGGCCAGGCCGAGGGACCAAGGGCCAGAGAGTCATGTCTGAGGGCATAGCAGAGGGGAGACGGTCCTAATAGAAAAATTGAATCCTGAGAGCATTCCTGAACCTGAATTCTAGTCTGTTACTTCCCTAACAAACCCCATAATTGTGAGTAGGTCTGTGAGTTCTGTGTGGCCACTGCAACAAATTATTAAACTCAGCAGAAAAGTAGTGAGTGCAGTGGGAGGAATGGTTGGTGTCAGAATTGGTAAAAGGCTGGAGGGTGGCAGCATGTCTGTCTTCCTCTTGTGAAGTTACAGGAGGTCAGAAGATGCCACCTCCAAGTCCTTTTTACAGCTTCCATAAAGATTTACAGCTTTGGAAACTCTATGGGCCAGTCCTACTCTGTCTGATAGGATCTCTGAGTCAGAATCAACTTCACATGGCAATGGAATTTTTATTGGCAAAGCTAAAAGGAAACCAGATAGCAAAGGAGAAATGTGGTTTGAAGACACCTGGTTCGTGCATCATGTAGAAGGAGAACATTTGCAGCTAAGAGCCCACAACACAATAACCAGCTCAAAAGAAATATTCCTACTGGCTTAAGAAAGTGAATGGAGGTTTATCTCTGCTCGGAGACATGGATGAAAAATAGTTGAAAAGACTCCACTGAGAAATCAAAATAGTAATCTTGCACCTACTATAGGTATGGGGCCTGATACCAGTGAAAGAGTGAAGAAATCTAAAAAAGTTAAACAAAAAGATAATCCCTGACAAGACCCTGTAGTTAGCACCAGGAGAAGAAGAAAAAACCTTCTGTAGAGACCCTTTTCTAATCCAGGACAGCTGAGTCTCCCACAGATGGAAGAGAAATCTCTATTGAAAATGAGTTCATAATCAAAAACTAAAAAACAAAAGAGGGACTAGTCAGCTATCATGGTGATTCATCAATTATAAAGAAAGAAAGAAAAATAACAGGAGAATTTGCACCATCAAGTGCTTGTTATCATTCTTGGTAGGTGTTGTCAAGTTGACTCCAACTCATAGCAACCCTATGTACAACAAAAAGAATCACTACCTGGTCATGTGCCATCTCACAATACTTGTTATACTTGAGCCCATCATTGCAGCCACTGTGTCAATCCACCTAGTTGAGGGTCTTCCACTTTTTCCCTGACTCTCCACTTTACCAAGCATGATAGCATTCTCCAAGGAATGGTCCTTTCTGACAACATGACCAAAGCAGGTCAGACGAACTCTTTCTATTCTAGCTTCCAAGAAGCATTCCGGCTGCACTTCCTCCAGGACAGATTTATCAGTTCTTATGGCAATCCATGGTACTTTCAGTATTCTTTGCCAACGCCACAACTCAAAAGCATCCACTCCTCCTCAGTCTTCCTTATTCATTGTCCAGTTTTCACATGTGTCTGAGGAGATTGAAAATATTATGGCTTGGGTTAGACACATTTTAGTCTTCAAAGTGATATCTTTGCTTCTTAATGCTTTAAAGAGATCTTTTGCAGCATATTTGCCCAGTGAGATACAAAGTCTGATTT
>NW_006921890.1:2317550-2325171 GCF_000298275.1 Orycteropus afer afer
AATTATTTCCTCAGTTCTTTCAGCTTGAGAAATGCTGACCATGTTCTTCCCTTTTGGTTTTCTAACTCCAGGTCTTTGCACATTTCATTATAATGAGGATTTTTGTTTTCTTTGTATTGAGATGCAATCCATACTGCAGACTATAATCTTTAATCTTCATCACTAAGCACTTCAAATCATCTTTATTTTCAGTAAGTAAGGTTGTGTCATCTGCATATAGCAGGTTGCTAATGAGTCTTCCTCCAATCTTGATACAACATTACTCTTTCTATAGTCCAGCTTCTCAGATTATTACTCAAGTTACAGATTGAATACATATGCTGAACGGATACAATCCTGATGAACACCTTTCCTGATTTTAAACTACACAGTATCAAACAACTACCTCTTGGCTTATGGACAGGTTCCACATGAGCGCAATAAAGTGTTCTGGAATTGCCATTCTTCACAATGTTTTCCATAGTTTATTATGAACCACACAGTCAAATGTCTTCACAAAGTCAATAAAACATTGGTAAACATCTTCTGGTGCTCTTTGCTTTCAGCCAAGATTCATCTGGCATCACAATGAAATCTATTGTTCCACACCTTCTTCTGAATTCCTGGCAGTTTCCTGCCTACAACCATTTTTCAGTTGTCTTCAGCAAAGTTTTACTTGAATGTGATATTAATGATTTAGTTCAATAATTTCCAACATTCTGTGGGATCACCTTTCTTTGGAAAGGGTGTAAGTATGGATCTCTTCCAGTCAGTTGGCCAGGTAGCTGTCTTCCAAATGTCTTGGCATAGAAAAGTAAGCATCTCCAAGGCTGCATCTATGAGTTGAAACATCTCAACGGATATTCCATCAATCCCTGGAGCCTTGTTTTTCACCAATTCCTTCAGTGCAGCTTGGACATCTTCCTTCAATACCATAAGTTCTTGATCATATGCCACCTCCTGAAATGGACAAACATCAATCAATTCTTTTTGGTACAGTGACTCGGTGTATTCCTTCCACCCTCTTTTGATGCTTCTTACTTCCTCAGTGTTTTGCCTATAAAATCCTTCAGTATTGCAATTCAAAGCTTGAATTTTTTCTTCAGTTCTCAATATATGTAGAAAATGAAGAATCCACAAAAAAAAGGGATTATAGCTAATAAACAAATACAGCAAATTGTAAGATACAAGATTAACACTTAGACACATAGAGGGAAAAATAATCTGTTATACTTCTATACACTAGCAGTGAAAAATCTGAAAAGGAAACAATCTATACCATACCCTAAAATAGATTTTTGGTGTTTTCAAGAGTTAAATATGAAAAGAGAAATGAATAAACTGAAGAAAATACATGGGAAAAAATTAATCTGTGTTAAGAACGAATATCTAACCTGCATAAAATTGACTGAAAACTTTCAAACAATAGATCAGTAGATATGACATCACAGCAATGTAAGCTTTGCATGTCACAGCTCAATAATTCAATTTACACAGAAACAACAACTGGTTTGCAAGCAAGCAACAACCAAACTTAAAATATATCTGCTTCGTATTTTAAATCTCTTACTCTGGGCTATCTTGGGGTGGTGGTTGTTCGCGTTGATTTTAGGTGTCGTCAAGTTGGTTCCAACTCATAGTGAACCCGTCCATGTACAACAGAACAAAACACTGCCCAGTCATGCACCATCCTCACAATCTTTGCTATCCTTGAGCCCATTGTTGACAGTGTTTCAGGGCTATTCATAAAGTTTCCCAATAATATATCAGACAGTGTTTCACTGCTGTTCATAAGGTTTTCACTGGCCAATTCTAATGTATCAGACAGTGTTTCACTGCTATTCATAAGGTTTTCACTGGCCAATTCTTTGAGAAGTGGATGGTCCCTTTCTTCTTCCCAGTCTGTGTTAGTCTGGAAGTTCAGTTTAAATCTCTCCACCATGGATGACCCTGCTGGAATTTGAAATACCAGTGGCATAGCCTCCAGCCTCACAGCAATATGCAAGCCACCACAGTCCGGCAAACTGACAGGTAAGTGGTGGATCTTGCAGTAGTGGAATGTGTGCATTGAACAGCTCCTGTGCTGTACTTCCATGTTAACTCAGTCTAGGTATCTCACCCCTCATAGCATTAGTATGAGGTCTCCACACTAAACAAACCAGACTGCCCTGGCGGAGAGCAGGGCCAGAAGAGGGATAGCCTGTGTAACTAGGAGCTGGCTTCCCTCAGGGATTGCACCATTCTTCCTCATCCAGATGTTGAAGAATTTTTAAGTTGCATTTTTGGATAACTGCTTACAACTTCTCAGCTTTAAGTAGCATACTAACCATCACGACAGTAAAGTCCGATCTTTTTGGGTTTTTTGTTTGTTTGTTTGTTAACATTTTATTATGCTTTGGGTGCAAGTTTACAGAGCAAACTGGTTTTCCATTCAACAATTCATACATTTTGCTTTGTGACATTCATTGCAGTCCCCACAATGTAACATCACTCTTCCTACTTCCTCCCTGTGGTTACCATTTCCCTTCATCCCTCCCTGTCCCTTCCTGCCTTCTGAGCTTTATCCCTGGGTACCTGATGCCCTTTTGATCTCATATGGTTGATTGTTCTGACTGTGTGCCTCCCTGGTGTTATTGTTCACCTGATAGGCTTGTCAATGGTTTGGCTGAAGGTTGAGGGTGAGTTCGGTTCTAGCTGAGTGGGTATATAAGGGCCCTTGATTCCTCCCTCTTCCTCAAACCACAAATACTGACAGTCAGTCTTTCCATAATAGCTTTTGATGCCTTTCTTTCTCCATTATTCCCACTGTCACCATCTTAATTCAGGTTCTCCTCCCTTTTTTTCTGGCTCTACAAAAGCTTCCCCCCAGCTTTCTCCAACTCTAATAGGGGCCCCTCAATGTGCACAAAGCACTGATAGCAACTTCACAGGTGGCACAGTGGTTAAAGGCTCAGACTCTAGAATTAGAACGTGTTCGTTCAAACCCTGGCTCTGCCTCTTACTCTCTGCTCCTAAACCTCTTGTGCCTCCATTGCCCTATCCATGCAATGTGGATAAATACAGCGTGTGTCTGATAAGGGACTTGACACAGAATATCACCCCATCCCCAAAAAAATCCCCACTGTCATTGAGTCAATTCCAACTCACAGTGACCCTATTGGGTTTCCAAGGCTATAAATCCATTAGTTTCTGAGGCTAACCTTTCTCCCATGGATCAGCTGGTGGGTTTGAACCGCAGAGTGGTTCTGGTTAGCAGCCAAATGCCTTATTCATTACACCACAGGAGCTCCTTTGTCACAGTAAATAAGCTCAGTAAATAAGCTAGGTGATGCAAAGGATTATGCACTCAACTAGTCAAAAGGCTGGCAGTTTGAACCTACCCCATGTCTCCTAGAAGACAGATGTGGTGATCTGCTTCTGAAACATCAAACCATTGAAAACCCTATGGAGAAGTTCCACTCTGCACATACAGGGTTGTCATGAGTCAGAATCAAATCAAAGGGAACTAATACCAACAATAGCAGCAAGTGTTAGGCTGATAGCATTGGTGCTTCAGTGGTGGGATATCCAGAATTCCATTCCTGGCTAGTGCACTGCATGTATAGCCACCACCTGCCTGACAGACGTCAGAGGAGCTTCCAGTCTAAGGTGGACTAGGAAAGAGGCCTGGGGACCTACCTTGCAAATGAGAACCTGCAGATCACAATGGTGTGACCCCAACCAATGATGGGGGTAGCACAGGGATAGGCCGACTAGATAGCAGGTAACAGCAACAATGTTAAACTCTCATTATTTCTTAAAATGCCATTGTGACAACAACCACCCTCTGCCTGAAATACTCCACTAGTGCCCCACAGGGTCAAGTTTAACCTACCTGCACCAATCCTCTCAACATGTGGTGTCTTCCTGCTCTCTAGTTCCCAAATTCCCAGCCAAAAATTCTATAGCCTCACAGAACGACCTACTTAAGGGCCCTTTCCTAACAAACAAGTGAAGATCAGTATCTCTTCCTAAATGTGTTTGTCTAAGTCCAGTGTGGCACTGATCAAGTGGCTGCTAGCGCCACCCGCTGGTGGTCAGGAGAGCAGATGCATTTTCCTCTGACAGCATCTCGGATTACATCTGTGAAAGTTCCAGGCTTGAAACTTCCTGCAGCTTCTTCAACAGAAGAAGCAGCTTCTGTAGCTCCCTGAGAATCTCACCCTCAGATCTTCACAGGGGCAAGGAGCCACCCTATCTAGAAGCTTCAGACCACCCATTCATTCACTTATCCACTCACTGTTTAATGAGGCCCTGGGCTGGGTTCTGGGGACAAGGAGAGAAGACAGTTCTTGTCTTTAAAGGTCGTCCTAACTGATTGAACGGCCTCCCTCTGCTGTCCTGGAGGCTGGAATGTAGAGATCTGCCTGTCCTGCCAGACTGCTAATGCCCTAGAGGGTAGAAACAGAGCTTGTTTGATAGCACCAACATTCATTTAGTCATTCAAGTCTAAATGTTTTGCAGGTTGTAATACACTTCAAGGAGATATCTGGTGGCATACTGCCTAAAGCACTTGATTGCTAAACAGCAGGCTGGCGGTTCAAACCTACCTGCCACTCGTCAGAAGGAAGGTTGGGCAATGTACTTCTGTAGTGATACTGCCTTGGAAACCCAAGGAGGGGTCGCTATGACTCAACGGCACATAACAACAACAACAACTACTGAGCAGCTCTGGTGGCATAGTGCCTAAGGCATTTGACTGCTAACCAGAAGTCTGGCAGTTCAAACTTATCAGCCACTCCTCGGAAGGAAGGTTGGGCAATCTATTTCCATAGTGATCTCGCCTTGGAAACCCGAAGAGTGATAGCTATGAGTTGCATCCAACTTGATGGCAGTGAACTTGGTTTGGTTTGAAGGTCAGGGTGTCCCTGTGCTTTATATGCAGCAGCTATTTCACCCTCCCGACAACCCAATGCCATTGGCACTACCATCATGCCCACTCTCGAGAGGAGTAAACTGAGGCACAGAAAGGTTAATGACCCCACCCTGAAAGCTGGAAAATGGCAGGTCCAGGGTTGGAACCCAAGTCTTTCTGATTCTCAACAACTCCTCTTTGGCAGGACTTCTCAACCTCAGCCCTGTTGATATGGAGGGCCAGGTAATTCTTTGTTGAGGGGGCTGTCTTGTATATTGCAGAATGTGTAGCTGCATCCCTGGCCTCTACTTAGCAAATGCCAGTAATATCCCTCACCCAGACATTGAGAATGTCTCCAGACATTTCCAAATGTCCAGTGGGGATGAGGGAGGCACAGAATCCCCCAGGCTGAGAACAGTTGCTCTTGATTTCCTTCCAGCATCTCCAGTTGGAAGGCTACAGTCCTCTCTGAGAATCAGACATGCACATCAGGAAGTGGGGACCACCCTGGGTCCAGGACCATGTAGAGTTCATAGGCTTTCAGTGCTCTGACTTTAAGATGAGCATGTATTGGAAATGGCCTGAGGAGTCTCTCAAGCTGGAACCCCCTGATTTTTGTGAACAAAGAAGTTATATTGAGTGTGTGGACCCATGTTCCAAAAGTAGTGAGTTTTTGAGGCCTGAAGGAGTAGTTTCTGCCCCCTCTACCATGTCCCTGGGGTTGTTTAAAAGGCTCATGAAAAAGGCCTGATGATGGGAGTCCCTGGAGCTCTGGTGTCATTGTGCCTAAGGTATTTGACTGCTAACCAGAAAGCTGGTGGTTCAAGCCCACCAGCCACTCCTCAGAAGGAAGGTTGGGCAATCTACTTCCATAGTGATACTGCATCAGAAACCAAAGGAGGGGTCGCTATGAGTTGGATCCAGCTCAACAGCAGTGAGTTTGGCTTGGTTTGGTGGAACAAAAGGTCAATGAAGACAGAGAATAGCTTTTTCATCCTCTCATTTGTAGTCCAGGGAATGGGCCATCTACTCCACTATACTTTATCAATTTACCCAATACAAGACTGCACCCAGATGGACAGAGAGCCATAAACAGTGAGAAGTCTAGACGGTTGTCTAAGAGGGCACAGCACTACTGCAGAATTCTAAAACAGAGCCATTTCTCTTGCTTGAGATGATTGGAGAGCTCTCTCTATATATTTTTTTTTTAATGTTTTGAAAAATATATTAACTTATTTTAATAAAACGTGATTAAATCTAACAGGTTTTTTTTTTAGATTCTCAAAGAATAATATTGTAAGTTGTAGTTATGCAATGGTGGCTGTTTGTGTGTGCTGTCAAGGTGATCCCGTCAGTCGCCTGTCAGTTTGTTGTACTGTGGTGACATGTGTTACTGTGAGGCTGGAGGATGTGCCGCCAGTATTTCAAACACCAGTGGGGTCACCCATGGTGGACAGGTTTCAGTGGAACTTCCAGACTAAGACGTACTCGGGAGGAGGAAGGGCCCATCCAATTCTGAAAGAATTGGCAAATGGAACCTTATGAATAACAGTGAAACATTGTCTGATATATTACAGGAAAACCTTATAATTAGCCCTGAAACATTGTCTGATATAGTGCCAGACAATGAGCTCCTCAAAGTCTATTGAGAAGAACTGCCTCCTCAGAGTAGAGCTGACCTTAATGATGTGGATGGGGTAAAGCTTTGGGGACCTCCATTTGCTGATGTGGCATGACTCCAAAGGGAAAGAAACAGCTGCAAACATCTATTAATAATCAAAACATGGAATGTACAAAGTATGAATCCAGGAAAATTCTAAATTGTCAAAAATGAAATGGAACGCATAAAGATCAATGTCCTAGGCATTAGTGAGCTGAAATGGTTTTGTCATTTTGAATCAGACAACCATATGACCTAGTATGCCAGGAATGACAAACTGAAGAAGAATGGCATGGCATTCATCGTCACAAAGAATGTTTCAAGATCTATCCTGAAGTACAATGCTGTCAGTGCAGGCTAATATCCATAAGCCTACAAGGAAGGCTAGTTAATCCTAATATTATTCAAATTTACGCACCAACCACCAAAGTCAAAGAAAAGGAAATTGAAGACTTTCACCAACTGCAGTCTGAAAATGACCAAATATGTAATCAAGATGTGTTGATTATCACTGGTGACTGGAATACAAAAGTTAGAAACAAAGAAGAATCACCAGTAGTTGGAAAATATGGCCTTGGTGATAGAAATAAAATGGGAGATTGCATGATAGAATTTTGCAAGACCAATGACTTATTCATTGCAAATACCTTTTCCAACAACATAAACGACAGCTATACACACGGACTTTGCCAGATGGAGTAAACAGGAATCAAATTGACTGCATCTGCAGAAAGAGACAAGGGAGAAGCTCAATATCTTCAGCCAGAACAAGGCCAAGAGCCAATTGTGGAACAGACCATAAACTGCTTGTATGAAAATTGAAGATGAAGTTGAAGACAACTAAAACAAGTCCACAAGAGCCAAAATATGACCTTGGTTATATCCCTCTTGGATTTAGAGGCCATATAAGGAATAGGTTTGATGCATTGAACACCAATGACCAAAAACCACAGAAATTGTGGGATGACATCAGAAATATCCTTCACAAAGAAAGCAAAAGGTTATTAAAAAGACAGGAAAGGAAGAAAAGACCAAAATGGGTGTCAGAAGAGACTCTGAAACTTGTCCTTGAACAGAGAGTAGCTAAA
>NW_006921890.1:2326971-2327540 GCF_000298275.1 Orycteropus afer afer
CTGCAAAAGACCTTTTTAAAGTGCTGAATAGCAAAGATGTCTCCTTGAAGACTAAGGTGCACCTAACCCAAGTCATGGTATTTTCAGTCGCTTCATATGCATGTGAGAGGTGGACAATGAATAAGCGAGACTGGAGAAGAGTTGATACTTTTGAGTTGTGATGTTGACAAAGAATGCTGAATGTACCATGGACTGCTAAAAGAACTAACAAATCTGTCCTGAAAGAAGTGCAGCTGGAATGCTTCTTGGAAGCGAGATTGGCCAGACTACACCTGACCTATCTTGATCATGTTGTCAGAAGGGACCATTCCCTGGAGAAGGATACCCATGCTTTGTAAAGTTCTTGGTCAGTGAAAAATGGAAAGACCCACAAAGATACAGATTGACACAGTGGCTGCAACAATGGAGTCAGGTACGATAGCAAGGATTGTGAGGCTGGCACAGATCTGGTCATTGTTTTGTTCTCTTGTACATAGAGTCGCTATGAGTCAGAGCTGACTCTACAGCACCTAACAATATCAATGTGATTCAGACTCAAAGTGACTCCATGCAACAGGGTGGAACTGACC
>NW_006921890.1:2328870-2329770 GCF_000298275.1 Orycteropus afer afer
ACAATCCTTGCTGTACCTGAGTGCATTGTTGTGGCTATTGTGTCAATCCATCTCACGGAGGGTCTTCTCCATTGTTGCTGACTCTCTGCTTTACCAAGCATGATACCCTTCTTCAGAGAATGGTCCCTTCTGACAACATGACTAACATAGGTGACATGAAGTCTGACCGTTCCAACTTCTAAGGGGTATTCCTGCTGCACTTCTTCCAAGCTGGATTTGTTCGTTCTTCTGGCAGGCCATGTTATTTTCACTATTCTTTGCCAACACCAGAAGTCAAAGGTATCAACCTTCCTTTGGTCTTCCTTATTCATTGTCCACCTTTCATGCACTATTGTTGTTAGGCGCCATCAAGGTGTCTCCTACTCATAGCGACTTTATGTGCAGCAGAAAGAAACACTGTCCAGTCTTGTGCCAGATTCACAATCCTTGCTATTCCTGAGTCCATCATTGCAGCCAGTGTGTCAAGCCACCTTGTTGAGGGCCTTCCCCTTTTTTGTTGACCCTCCACTTTACCAAGCATGATATCCTTCTCCAGGAAATGATTCCTTCTGACAACATGACCACAGTAGGTAAGGCAGAGTCTGGCCATTCTCACATCCAAGGAGCACTCATCTGAACTTCTTCCAGGACAGATTTGTTAGTTCTTTTAGTAGTCTATGGTAATTTCTGTATTCTTCACCAACACCACAACTCAAAAGCATTAACTCATCTTTGGTCTTCCTTATTAATTTTCCAGCTATCACATGCATATGAGGAGATTGAAAATACTGTGGCTTGTGTCAGGTGCACCTGAGCCTTCAAGGAGACACCTTTGCTCTTCATCACTTGAAAGAAATCTTTTGCAGCAGATTTGCCCAATCATCTGTCTTGACTGCTGCTTCCATGGGTGTTGATTGTAGA
>NW_006921890.1:2330361-2331775 GCF_000298275.1 Orycteropus afer afer
TCTGTCAATATGCTGCTGCAAAGGTTTTTGAGTTATTTTCAGTAAGATTTTACTTGCATGGGATATTAATGATATTGTTTGATAATTTTCACATTGTGTGGGATCACCTTTCTTTGGAATGGGTACAAATATGGACCTCTTCCAGTCAGTTGACCAGGCAGCTGTCTTCCAAATCTCTTGGCATAGCCAAGTGAGTGCCTCCAATGCAACATCCATTTGTTGAATGATCTCAGTGAATATTCTGTCAATCCCTGAAAGCTTATTCTTTGCCAATTCTTTCAGTGCAGCTTCAACTTCTTCCTTCAGTATCATTGGTTCTTGACCATATGCCACCTCCTGAAATGGATGAAAAAGGACCAGTTATTTTTGGAAGAGTGACTCTGTGTATTCTTTCCACCTTCTTTTGATGTTTCCTGCATCATTCAATATTTTGCCCATAGAATCTTTCAGTATTATAGCTTGAGGCTTAAATTTCCTCTTCAGTTCTTTCAGCTTGATAAGTGTCGAGTATGTTGTTCCTTTAGGTTTCTAACTCCAGGTCTTTATAGTAATTGTCATTATAGTAATTGACTTTGTCTTCTTGAGCTGCTCTTTGAAATCTTCTGTTCAGCTCTCTTATCTTGTCATTTCTTCTGTTTGCTTTAGCTAGTCTCCACTTAAGGGGAAGTTTCAGAGTCTCATCTGACATCCGTTTTGGTCTTGTCTTCTTTTCCTGTCTTTTTTAACAACCTTTTGTTTTCTTCATGGATGATGTTCTTGATGTCATCCCACAATTCCTCTGGCTTTTGGTCATTGGTGTTCAATGCATCAAATCTATTCTTTAAATGGCCTCTAAATTCAAGAGGGATATAACCAAGGTAATGTTTTGGCTCTTGTGGACTTGTTTTCATTGTTTTCAGCTTCAACTTGAATTTGTGTATGGGCAGTTGATGGTCTGTTCCACAATTGGATCCTGACCTTGTTTTGGCTGAAGATATTGAGCTTCTCCATCACCTCTTGCCACAGATGTAATCAATTTGATTTCTGTGTACCTCCATCTAGTGAAGTCCACATGTACAGCCACTGTTTATGTTGTTGAAAAAAAGGAATTTGCAATGAATAAGACATTGATCTTGCAAAATTCTATCATGTGATCTCCAACATTATTTCTATCACCAAGGCCATATTTTCCAACTATTGGTGATCCTTCTTTGTTTCCAACTTTTGCATTCCAATCACTAGTGATATTACAGGGAGCTCTGGTAGCATAGTGTCTAAGGCACTTGACTGCTAACCAGAAGGCTGGTGGTTCAAACCCACCAGCCACTCCTCAGAAGGAAGATTGGGCGATCTACTTCCATAGTGATACTGCCTCAGAAACCCAAGGAGGGGTCGCTATGAGTCGGGGCTGACTCGACCACACATAACAACAACA
>NW_006921890.1:2333815-2334376 GCF_000298275.1 Orycteropus afer afer
TTTTACACCAACTTATTTCCTCTCATTATATTTACGTAGTAAGCCTTTGAGTCAACTTTAGTTCCAATGAACAGAGTTTCAACCAACCGTAAGAGGAGACATTTGACGTAGAACAGGGAGACACAAGAAGGCCCTTGTCATTCTCTCTGAGCTTGTCCTGTGAGTAACATGGCTGGATCCATATCAGAAATTCTCTGACACTGGGGATTATGGATTGAATTGTGTCCCCCAAAATACCACTACCATCAACTCTATTCTGACTCATAGAGACCCTGTAGAACAGAGTAGGATGTCCAGAGATACAAATATTTACAAAAGCATACTGCCTCATCTTTCTCCCACGTAGCCACTAGTGGTTTCCAGCCAAAAACCTTTTAGTTAGCAGGTTAATTCCTTACCCACTGAACCACCAGAGCCTCCAAAATAGATATTATAAATCCTAACCACTATATTTGTGGTTCTGGCTTGCATTTCTAACAGTTTCCTGTCAAGGTACCAGAGCTCTGTAATAGATGCATAGCCACATGATAATTCAGGTGTGTGTGTGTATACACACACACA
>NW_006921890.1:2341680-2342891 GCF_000298275.1 Orycteropus afer afer
TAATACTTACAGCAGTATATCATGATAATAATAATTTACATTAATTGCTCAAAATTGCAAGCTGTCAAAATGTCCTTCATTAGATAAGTTGATAAGCAAACTGGTATATCTATACAACAGAGTACTACCCAGTGATAAAAGGCAATTAACAAGTAATGAAAAGACATGGAAGAAATTTAAATACATATCTTGAAGTGAAAAAGTCAATCTGATAAAGCTACATACTGATGATTGAAACTATATGACATTTAGGAAAAGGCAAAACTATAGAGAAAGTTGGGAGCTCGGGTAGCATAGTGCCTAAGGCATGTGACTGCTAACCAGAAGGCTGTCAGTTCAAACCCATCAGCCACTCCTCAGAAGGAAGATGGGGCGATCTACTTCCGTACTGATACTGCCTGGGAAACCCAAGGAGGGGTCGCTATGAGTCGGGTCTGACTCAACGGCACATAACAACATAGAGAAAGTTAAACGATCAGTGTTTGCAGGGACTAAGGGGAAGGAGCTCTGGTAGCATAGTGCCTAAGGCACTTGAGTGCTAAGCAGAAGGCTGGAGGTTCAAACCCTCCAGCCACTCCTTGGAAGGAAAGTTGGACAATCTACTTCTGTAGGATGCGGCCTCGGAAAGCCAAGGAGGGGCCGCTATGAGTCAGGTCTGACTGAATGACATATAACATAACAACAACAAGGGGTGGTGGGCAAGATGACTAAGTGGAACATGGGATTTAAGAGTAGTGGAACTATTCTGCATGGTACCGTGGATACATGGCACTGTGCAGTTGTCAAAATGCATAGAACTGTGCACACAAAGAGTGACCACTTATGTAAACTGTGGAGTTTACTTAATAATAATATGCTGCTGGCAAAGAATGCTGAAAGTACCATGGACTGCCAGAAAAACTAACAGACCAAACCTGGAAGCAGTACAGCCAGAATGCTCCTTAGAAGCAAGAATGGCCAGACTTTGCCTCACATACATTGGTCAGTCATGGTGTCAGAAGGAACCAGTCCCTAGAGAAGGTCATGCATGGTAAAGTCAAGGATCAGCAAAAGAGGGGGAGGACCCTATAAGAGATGGATGGATGTAGTGGCTACAGTGATGGGCTCACATATGGCAAAGTTGTGAGGATGGGAAAGACAGGGCAAAGTTTCATTCTGTTGTATATAGGGTCGCTATGAGTTGGAACCAACTCAATGACACCTAAAAACAG
>NW_006921890.1:2343203-2344845 GCF_000298275.1 Orycteropus afer afer
CAGATTGCCAGACCTTTCTTCAGTGGCATGTTCAAACCACAACTTTAAGTTCATAGTCAAGTGAAAACTGTTAGCACTAGGAGAAACACTGTGCAAGAGAGAGGAGGTATATGGATACAATACTCTCTGAAAAATATTTCTGCAGACATAAAACGGCTCTACAAAATAAAGCCTATTTTAAAAATATCCCCTTTCTGTGCTCCTTGAGAAATCCCAGGTTCACTCTGGGCTCCCAAGTTCCGCACCTTCCATGAGCCCCTGATCACCCAGAAGTAGGGGTCTGCACCTCGAGCACAGTGAGGGTGAGCTTTGACTAGGAGAGGACTAGGAGGGGAGGAGAACCTCGATACTTGGAAGCACAGTGTTTATCATGCCCAGTGCTGCCAAGGCCACTGCACTTAGTCTCATTTCATTCTATGACTCTCATTTTCCTTCTGAATACAGTGCTCAAAAGCTAACTGACAAGAGTTATAAACCAAGCACATGAACAGGTATCAAGAGCATGGAATTGAAGGTCTAGCTCTGGAACCTGGTGATTCCTATGAAAACAGTTCCTAACAGACCATGGTATCTAAAGCACCTCTCACGTTTGACACATCCAACCACACTGGTGGGAAATGTGCCCTTGTATAAGAGGGACACACATGCAGATCCTGGTGGATTGACCTTCAGGAAAACAGTCAGGAGAAACAGAAAGAAATTCCAGGAGACAAGTGTCTCCACCAGAGTCAAGTAGTTGATTCTAGAAGTACCTTGTTCTGTATCATTTTGAGACCTGCAGCAGGAATACTTCTAAGGAAGCTGAAGGTTATTATTAAAAGAAGTTCTAAAATAAACAGCAGATAAGATGTCCCTAAACCTAGGTACATTGGTCAGCATTCTCTAGGAAAAAAGAATAGTGGGATATGTATATGTGAATGTGGGTATGGGTTGAGTATGTGTGAATGTGTGTGTGTGAGTGGGTGTGTGTGTATCTATACAGAGAGAGAGAAGAGTAAAAGGAAAAGATCTCAAGAAATTTGACTAGAAAGTTAAAAAACAGTGGGCCGGGTGGCAAGTTAGAAACTCAAGCAGGAAATCCGTGTTATAATCTTAAGGTAAAATTCTTTCTCTCTAGTAAACAACAGTTTTCATTTCAAGGCCTACAACTGATTGGATGAGGACCATCCAAAATTACCAAGGTAATCTCCTTCTCTAGAGCCAATTGATTGCACACCTGCTCCTCACTTACTTTCTCGTTATCTGACATTTCGCATTTATGACAACAGCACAAAATCTACTCTCCAACTATTTTGCAGTAACTAACACCAAGTTGTAAGGAGACAATAACTCTGGCTGTGACGGTTAACAGGATATGTGTCAACTTGGCTGGGCCATGATTCTCAGTAGTTTGGCGGTTATGCAACGGTATAACTGGACAGTTATGTAACGATGGAATCATCCTCCATTTTCGTGTGACCTGGTCTTTGGAACCTAACCATGTCAGTAAGTGAGGAGTGGATGTAATTGCTAACCACATCTGCAAAACACCAAGAAGTGTTTGACCAAACCACAGGGCACCACAGCCTCGCCAAGTTGACATATAAAATTTGCCTTTGCAATGGCTTTCTTCCTCCTGCTAGAGATAGAATATTTAATGTAC
>NW_006921890.1:2345830-2347124 GCF_000298275.1 Orycteropus afer afer
AAACTAAACATATTTAACTGCCTCCCATCTGTCTGTTTGTCATACTGTAGGGGTTTGCATATTATTATACTGTAATGCTGGAAGTCATGCCACTAGTATCTCAAATACCAGCAGGGTCACTCATGGTGGACAGGTTTCAGCAGAGCTTCCATACTAAGTAAGACAGACTAGGAAAAAAGGCCTAGAGATCTGATTCCAAAAATTAGCCTACAAAAACCCTGTGGATTGGTGCACAACTTGAAGAACGGAATCAATGTCGATGAACGTACATGTAGTGATTGTTACACCAATGTATGTCTTGCTGTGTATATTTTCACCACAATAAAAATGCTATGCATCACACCAAAATATTGTCTGGTACAGTGCTGAAAGATGTGCCCTCTAGGTTGGAAGGAACTCAAAATACCCAGTGGCTGCAACAACTTAGGCCGACCAATGATGTCTGAAAATGGTACAGGACTAGGCAATGCTTCCTTCTGTTGTAAGTGACTTGGAGCTGACTCAATAGCAACTAGCAACAAGAATGTATTTCAGGCATGCAATATATAGCTTTCCTTTCTGACACAGAGTGGCCAACTTGTCCTGATTTGACTGGGACTTTCCCAGATTTAACTTTGGAAGCCCCAGTTCCTAGAAAACCCCTCATTCCTGGCAAACTGGGATAGGTGGCCACCTTCACCACAGGACACCTAGTCACCATGTTCTCATGTGCTACAGTAAGACTTAGCAGAACTTTCTTCACCATGGAAGTTCCTCGTATCTTAAGGAAATCATGAGAACTCATTTACTTCTGATCTTAACACATGAAGCTGATATGCACATTACTTTAATGTGAAACTGGAAGGCTAATGGTGGGAAATGGGACATCTAGCTCATACAATTGTCCCACAAACAAACCCAGAAGTTACCTAAACTTCCAATGCTTTTTTCGTCACAGGCTCTGAATGATGTTTAAGATCAGGAACTGTCACACTCCATCAGGAAGGTGGAAACAACCCTGGCAAGGTCAGGAGACCTGGGCTTTTATCCCAGCTGGCATCTACCAGCCAGCTAACCCTGAGAAAGTCACTTCATCTCTGTGGTTGACTAGCCAACTGTCAGGCTGGATGTGGGCATCTCTTCCCTAATACCCAACTCTCTGTTTCATATCTTCAACAATAATCACCATTTCATAAGCTGTGTGCCTATCTCAGGTGTTGAGCCACAAAAGAAAGAAATATAGATTTTCAGCAGGATATTTTTTCTCAAGCTACCAACAAGTTTCCACTCGAGCGAGCAGATTAGCAAATAACAC
>NW_006921890.1:2348129-2365462 GCF_000298275.1 Orycteropus afer afer
TCTTGTTGAGGGCCTTCCCCTTTTTGGCTGACCCTCCACTTTTAAGTACAATATCCTTCTCCAAGAAATGGTCCATTCTGAGCACATAACCAAAGTAGGTGAGATGAAGTCTGACCACTTTTGCAGAAGACATTATGCTGCATGAAATAAGTCTATCACAGAACAACAATTATTATAAGAGTCCATTATTGAAAAAAGTCAAAGAAAGGTTGACACAGGGAAAAAAATATTCTTTGATATGTACTAGGGGTGGCAGGGGAGGGGAATGGAGGGAAAACAGATAGATAATTAAGAGACAGGTTTGATATGGGTGAAGGGATTTTAAAAATAAAGAAAGTAAAAATAACATTAACCATTTGTTGTTGTTGTTGTCGTGTGCCATTAAGTCGGCTCCAACTCATAGTGACCCTATGTACAACAGGACGCAACACTACCTGGTCTTTCATCAACCTCACAATGCCCACTATATCTGAGCCCATCGTTGCAGCCACCGTGTCAATCGTATCAATCCATCTCATTGAGGTTATTCCCTTTATCCCTGACCCTCCACTTTACCAAGCATGATATCCTTCTCCAGGGAATGGGCCCTTCTGACAACATGATCAAAGTAGGTGAGATGAAGTCTGGTCATTCTGGCTTCCAGGGAGCATTTCGGCTGCACTTCTTTCAAGACAGATTTGTTAGTCCTCCTGGCAATCCATGGCACTTTCAGTATCATTTGCCAACACCATAACTCAAAAGCATCAACTCTTCTTCGGTCTTCCTTACTCATTGTCCAGCTCTCACATGCATATGAGGTGATTGAAAACACCATGGCTTGGGCTAGGTGCACCTTAGTGTTCAAAGAGACATCTTTGCTATTCAGCACTTTAAACAGGTCTTTTGTAGCAGATTTGCCTGGTACAATACATCATCTGATTTCTTGATTACTGCATCCATTGATGGAACCAAGTACTATGAAGTCTTTGACAACTTCAATCTTTTCTCCATTTATTGTGATGTTCCTTATTGGCCCAGTTAAGAGGATTTGAGCTTTGTTTTCTTTATGTTAAAGTGTAATCCATACAGACTGTAGTCTTTAATCTTCATTAGTAAGTGCTTCAAGTCATCTTCACTTTCAGCAAGGAAGGTTGAATCATCTGCATATTGCAGGGTGTTAACGACTCTTGTCCATTTCTAATGCCACATTCTTCTTAATATAGTCCAGCTTCTCAGATTATTTGCTCAGCATACAGATTGAATAAATATGGTGAAAGGATACAACCCTGATGCAGTCTCATCCTGATGTTAAACCATGCAGTATCCCCTTGTTCTGTTCAAATGACAGTCTCCTGGTCTATGTACAGGTTCCTCAGAGCACAGTTCAGTGTTCTGGAATTCCCATTCTTTTCAACGTTATCCATAATTTGTAATGATCCACATAGTCATAAGCTTTTGTATTGTCATTAAACATGGATAAAAATCTATCTGGTATTGTTTACTTTCAGCCAAGATCCATCTGACATCAGCAATGATATATCATTCATTTCACATCCTCTTTTGAATCCAGCTTGCATTTCTGGAAGTTCTCTATCAATATATTGCTGCAATGATTTTTGAATTCTCTTCAGCAAGATTTTACTTGTGTGTGATATTAATGATATTGTTCAATAATTTCTACATTCTGTGGGATCATCTTTCTTTGGAATGGGTACAAACATGGATCTCTTCCAGTCAGTTGGCCAGGTAGCTGTCTTCCAAATCTCTTAGCATAGATGAGTAAGTGCCTCCTGTGTGGCATCCATTTGTTGAAACATCTCAATGGGTATTCCATCAGTTCCTGAAGCCTTGTTTTTCACCAATTCCTTCAGTGCAGCTTCAACGTCTTCCTTCAGTATCATTGGCTCTTGATCATATGCCACATCCTGAAATGGATGAACATCGACCAATTCTTTTTGGTACAGTGACTCTGTGTATTCCTTCCATCTTCTTTTGGTGCTTCCTGCATCATTCAATATTTTGCACATAGAATCTTTCAATATTGCAACTCAAGGCTTGATATTTTTCTTCAGTTCTTTCAGCTTGAGAAATGACGATAATGTTCTTCCCTTTTGGTTTTCTAACTCCAAGTCTTTGCACATTTCATTATAGTAATTGGCTTTGTCTGCTCGAGCTACTCTTTGAAATCTTCTATTAAGTTCTTCTATTTTGTCATTTCTTCCATTTGCTTTAGCTACTCTGCATTCAAAAGCAAGTTCCAGAGTCTGTCCTGACATCATTTTTGTATTTTCTTCCTTTTCTGTCCTTTTAATGACCTCTTACTTTCTTCATGGATGATGTTCTTGATGTCATACCACAGATCCTCTAGTTTTCAGTCGCTGGTGTTTAATACACCAAATATATTCTTCAAATGGTTTATTGGTTACCTCTGTGAGCTCTGACAGAAAATATACTACAAATGGGATGGACTTAACAAACAGGAATTTATTCTAAAAATTTGGAGACTTTAAGTCTGAGTTCAAAATGCCAGGCTCTAGGGGCTGGGTGAAAGCCCCTCAACCTTGGGCTTCAGTTCTGCCTCCTGTTCTGCCCACTGAAGCTGAAGGCTTTTCTTCACTCAGCTGCTGGCTCCTGAGTCTGACAGCTCAAGATCGACAAGTAGCAAGGCACAGTCCCAATACCACCAAACCAGACCATTAATTCAAGTCCATTAAAAGTTCCAAGATAGGCAGAGCATGGCAAGCTGCTGAACAATGACTCGGCTACATGCAGGTTTCAAGTGTGCTATAAGCTAGAGACCATTCCCCAAGGCTTCTCCTTAGATACAGGAAGCAGACCATGTCCCTAAGGTCAGCTTAAGGACAGCTGCTCACAGTAGATTCCACCATGGAGTTGATGACTAGTCTCATCTTGGGGAATACTACAACCAGCTGCCCAGCTACTCAACCAGGCCCAGCCAAGTTGACACACAAACTTAACTGCCACAGATGATCTCTCAATTCAGCAGGGGTATAATCAAGGTCATTTTGTTGTTGTTGTTAGGTGCCGTCAAGTTGTCTCCAACTCATAGCAACTCTATGCACAGCAGAACAAGACAGTGCCCAGTCTTGTGCCAGCCTCATGATCCTTGCTATACCTGAGCCCATCATTGCAGCCACTGTATCTATCCATCTTGTTGAAGGCCTTCCCCTTCTTTGTTGACCCTCCACTTTACCAAGCATGATAACCTTTTTCAGGGAATGGTTCCTTCTGAAAATATGACCAAAGTAGGTAAGAAGAAGTCTGGCCATTCTTGCTTCCAGGGAGCATTCTGGCGACACTTCTTCCAAGACAGACTTTTTAGTCCTTTTAGCAGAACATGTACTCATAGCATTCTTCTCCAACACTACAACTCAAAAGTATCAACTCTTCTTTGGTCGTCCTTATTCATTGTCCAGCTCTCACTTGCATAAGAGACAATTAAAAAGACCCTGGCTTGGGTTAGGTGCACTTTAATCTTCAAGGAGACATCTTTGTTCTTCACCACTTGAAAGAGGTCTTTTGCAGCAGATTTGCCCAATGAAATACATCATCTGATGTCCATTGGCATTGATTGTAGAATCAAATAACATGAAATCCTTGACATCTTCAATCTTTTCTCCATCCTCATGAAGCTGTTTATTGGACTAGTTGTGAGGATTTTTGTTTTCTTTATATTGAGGTGTAATCCATATTGCAGACTGTAGACTTTAATCATCATCAGTAAGTGCTTCAAGTCATCCTCACTTTCAGCAAGCAAAGTTGTGTCATCTGATTATCACAGGTTGTTAATGAGTCTTTCTCCAATCCTAATGCCGTGTTCTTCTCATAT
This sequence comes from Orycteropus afer afer, assembly GCF_000298275.1. Lineage (NCBI taxonomy): Eukaryota > Metazoa > Chordata > Mammalia > Tubulidentata > Orycteropodidae > Orycteropus > Orycteropus afer. The sequence goes on from NW_006921890.1 coordinate 2,351,959, forward strand.
AACCAAGCTTCTCAGATTATTTGCTCAGCATACAAGTTGAATAAGTATAGTGAAAGGATACAACCTTGACACAGTCCCTTCTTGATTTTGAACCATGCAGTATTCCCTTGTTCTGTTCAAACAACAGCCTCCTGATCTATGTCAGATTCCTCGTTGTACAATCAAGTGTTCGGGAATTCCCATTCTTCTCAATGTTACCCATAATTTGCTATGATGCACACAATCAAATGCTTTTGCATAGTCAATAAAACACAAGTAAACATCTTTCTGGTTTGCTTTACTTTCAGTCAAGATCCATCTGACATTAGCAATGATATCCTTTGTTCCACATCCTCTTCTGAATCCAGCTTGCATTTCTGGAAGCTCTCTGTCAATATACTGTTGCAACCTTTTTCAAATTATCTTCAGTAAGATTTTAGTTGCATGTGATATTAATGATATTGTTTGATAATCTCCACATTCTGTGGGATCACCTTTCTTTGGAATGGGTACAGATATGGATCTCTTCCAGTCGGTTGGCTGGGTAGCTGCCTTCCAAATCTCTTGGGATAACTGAGTGAGTGCCTGCTGTGTGGCATCCATTTGTTGAAACATCTCAATGGGTATTCCGCCAATTCCTGAAGCCTTGTTTTTTGCCAATTCTTTCAGTGCAGCTTTGACTTCTTCCTTCAAAACCATTGGTTCTTGATCAGATGCCATTTCCTGAAGTAGATGAACATCGGCCAATTCTTTTTGGTAAAGTGACTCTGTCTATTCCTTCCATCTTCTTTTTAGGCTTCCTGAATCATTCCATATTTTCCCCATAGAATGTTTCAATATTGCAACTTGAGGCTTAAATTTTCTCTTCAGTTCTTTCAGCTTGAGAAATGCCAATTGTGTTCTTCTCTTTTGATTTTCTAACTTCACATCTTTGCACACTTCATTATAGTAATTAGTTTTGTCTGCTTGAGCTGCTCTTTGAAATCTTCTGTTAAGCTCATTTATCTTGTCATTTCTTCCATTTGCTTTAGCTACTCTCTGCTCAAGGGCAAGTTTCAGAGTCTCTTCTGACACCCATTTTGGTCTTTTTTTCGTTTCTTGTCTTTTTAATGACCTCTTGCTTTCTTCATGGATGATGTTCTTGATATCATCCCACAATTCCTCTGGTTTTTGGCCGTTGTTGTTCAGTGCATAAAATCTGTTCCTTAGATGGTTTTTAAATTCAGGAGAGATATTATCAAGGACATATTTTGGTTCTTCTGAACTTGTTTTAATTGTCTTCAACTTCAACTTGAAAGTGCATTTGAGCAGTTGATGGTCTGTTTCACAATCAGCTCCTGGCCTTGTTTTGGCCAAAGATATTGAACTTCTCCTTCACCTCTTGCCACAGATGTAGTCAATCTGATTCCTATGTACTCCATCTGGTGAAGTCCACGTGTAAAGTCTTCTCTTATGTTGTTGAAAAAAGGTATTTGCAATGAATAAGTCATTTGTCTTGCAAAATTCTATCATGCAATCTCCAGCATTATTTCTATCTCCAAGGCCAAATTTTCCAATTACTGGTAACTCTTCTTTGTTTCCAACTTTTGCATTCCAGGCACCAGTGATAATCAACACATTTTGATTGCATGCTTGCTCAATTTCAGACTGCAGAAGTTGGTAGAAATATTGAATTTCCTCATCTTTGGCTTTAGTGATTGGTACATAAATTTGAATAATAGTAGTTTTCACTGGTGTTCCTTTTAGATGTATGGATATTATCCTATCACTGACATTGATGTACTTCAGGACAGATCTTCAAACACTCTTTGTGATGATGAATGCCACACCATTCCTCTTTAATTTGTCATTCCCGGCATAGTAGAGCATATGGTTGTCTGATTCAAAATGGCCAAAACCAGTCCCTTTCAGCTTACTAATGCCTAGGATATCAATCTTTATGCACTCCATTTCATTTTTGACAACTTCCAATTTTCCTAGATTCATACTTAGTAAATTCCATGTTCCAATTATCAATGGATATTGGCATCTGTTTCTACTCATTTTGAATCATGCCTTATCATGATTCAAAATGGAGGTCCCAAAAACTTTACTGTATCCATATTGTTAAGGTTGTCTCTACTCTGAGGACTCCACTCTTCCCCAGTCAAATTTTGAGTGCCTTCCAATCTGATGGGCTCATCTTCTGGAACTGTATCAGACAGTGTTTCGGGGCTATTCATAAAGTTTTCCAGTTGTATATTAGACAATGTTTCACTGGTATTCATAAGGTTTTCACTAGCCAATTCTTTGAGAAGTGGATGGCCTCTTTTTTCTTCTGAGTCTGTCTAAGCCCAGAAGCTCCGCTGAATTCTGCCCACCATGGGTAACCCTGCTCGCATTTTGCAACATGGTGGCATAGCCTCCAGCCTCAGAGCAACACGTAAGCCAGCACAGGACAACAAACTGACAGACAGGTTCGTCTGCCTTAGTTGTTCCTAACCTCACTGCACCTGTCTACCTCAGGCCCCAGTCTTAATATAGAGCTACCCCCAAGTGAAAAGCAGCCTACAAGCCCCTGGCCTGCCTACCTTGAAGCATTCTTTGTGACAATGAACGCCACACCATTCATCTTCAATTTGTCATTCGTAGCTCATATTGATTGATGTTTAATGTGTCAAATCTACTCTTCAGAAGGTCTCTAAATTGAAGAGGGATATAATCAAAGTCATATTTTGGCTCTCATGGACTTGCTTTAATTGTCTTCAGCTTCAACTTGAACTTGCATATGAGTAGTTGATGGTCTGTCTCCCGGCCTTGCTTTGGCTGAAGATATTGAGCTTCCCCATCACCTCTTTCCACAGATGTAGTCAGTGTGATTCCTGTGTATTCCATCTCGTGAAGTCCACATGTATAACTGCCTATTATGTTGCTGAAAAAAGATATTTGCAATGAATAAATTACTGGTCTTGCAAAATTCTATCATTCATTCTCTGGCACTGTTTCTATCACCAATACCATATTTTACATATTTACTGGTAATCCTTCTTTGTTTCCAACTTTTGCATTCCAATTGCCAGTAATAATCAATACGGCTTGATTGCATGTGAGGTCAATTTCAGACTGAAGAATGTGGTAAAATTCTTCAATTTCCTCATCATTGGCTTTGGTAGCTGATATGTATATTTGTAGGATTATGGATATTATCCTAGCAATTACAGCATTGCATTTCAAGATGAATCTTGAAACATTCTTTGTGATGATGAATGCCACACCATTTGTCTTCAATTTGTCATTTGTGGCATTTGTGGCATAGTAGATCATGATTGCATGATTCAAAATGGTCAAGACCAGTCCATTTCAGCTCAATGTTGCCTAGGATATTGATCTTTATGTGTTCCATTTCATTTCTGACATCTTCCAATTTTCCTAGATTCAAACTTCATACATTCCATGTTATAATTATTAATGGATGTTTGCAGCTGTTTCTTCCCATCTTGAAACATGCCACATCAGCAGATGGAGGTCCTGAAAGCTTTACTCCATCCAAATCATTAAGGTCAATTCTACTTTGAGGAGGCAACTCTTCCCCAGTCATATTTTGAGTGCCTTTCAACCTGAGGGACTCATCTTCCAGCCCTATATCAGGCAATGTTTCAGGACTATTCATAAAATTTTCCAGTAATATATCAGAGAGTATTTCACTGCTATTCATAAGGTTTTCACTGGTCAATTCTTTGAGAAGTGGATGGCCTCTTCCTTCTTCCAAGTTTTCCTTAGTCTTGAAGCTCCAATGAAAACTGTCTACCTTGGGTGACCCTGCCAGCATTTGAAATACTGGTGGCATAGCCTCCAGCCTCACAGCAACAGCCAAGCCACCAAAGAATGACAAACTGACAGACGAGTGGTGGAAGAGTAATTAACAGTTTTTAAGCTAGGTTATGGGCATATGGGGGTTCATTGTGTTAGTCTTTGGTTCTATTTGAAATGTTTTATAATACATTTTTTAAATAAAAGAAAAAGAAAGAAGAATGAGACTGTGGTATTCATGAAGAGCACCGAATGTGACATCGACTGTCAGAAGAATGATAATCTGTCTTGAAGGGAGTACAGCTACAATGTTCTTTAGAAGCCAGAATGGCCAGACTTCGTCTCACATACTTTGGTCATGCTGTCAGAAGGGACCAGTTCCTGGAGATGGATATCATGCTTCATAAAGTACAGGGTGGGTAAAAAAGAGGAAGACCCTCAATGAAAAGGATTAACACTGTGGCTGCAACGATGAGTTCAAGCATAGCAATGATTGTGAGAATGGCACAGGACTGGGCAGTATTTCTTTCTGTTGGACATAGGGTAGCTATGAGTCAGGATCAACTTGATGGCACCCAACAACAATAGAACATCTATTCCACTAATAATTCAGGATTAATATCTCCTCCCAAGTCTGATAGCAGTTGGAATTCTACCACATGGAAGCAAGCTACTAAATGAAACTACACTTTTGTATGTAATTACTAATGAAAGATGACAATATGGCATCATTAATCAAGTCAATAAATGGAATGGTGTTGTGTAAGAGAAGAAATAATGCTAGAGTTTGAATTATCTCCTTTAAATACAGATCTCCCTATTTTCATCTTAATGTTGTGTATTCCTATTAAATTTAGATTCTCACTATCCTGATCTTTAGTCCCATTCATGGGTATTTTATTGAAAAAGTAAGTTGCACCAACATAGAAAGAATAAGGTAATGAGGCAACGTTGTGTCCATTGTGGCTCATCATCGACTATGCCAATGCCTTCACACCCAGGCTGTGCTTCAGACTGAAAGACAGCACAACTCATCTCCCTCATCTTCACTTTTGACTTTGCAAGGATCTGCCAACAAGCCAGTTCTGTATATGCTCACACCTTTTGAATGCAAGAAGTAGCAAGTCAGTAAAAATTAATTAAAAGAGTTACCTAAGCAGAAAGGAGAAATTTACTGAGCAATTTCCCACTTCGTGGTGAAATCCGTATCCCAGGCAATAGTGTCTTCCAAACAAGTGGCTTTATTTTGTGATTTAACAGTGGGATGTTTCTCAGCTTCCTCATCCCATCTGCATCCATTTTCACAATGACTGAACAAATGCAATTAGCCTGCAGTGAGCCAGATAATAGTCTTCTTAAAGGTTTGCAAGTGGTTTCTTAACTCTCATGTGCAGGGGTGTCTGCTGAGTGTCCTTCCAGCTGTGCTCCCATTAGTAGCAACCACATGTCTTTCTCTTGTGTATCAAGGCCAAAGTTCCACTGCAAGGAAACAACACCATGGGATTGAAGAGCCACTTGAGTGTGCACATGGGGAGTGGCCACCCTTCAGTCCTGAGTCCAGCCTGTGAACTCTACCTGGAAAGAAGGGAAACTAAAACTCTTGACAAACCTACGCAGTGCTAGCCCTGGCACTGATGCTTCACAGACATTATGTCAGTGCTCTAGAACTTTGCTCAAGGAGACCAGAGACCCCTTCTGTCTTGCTCAACACAGTCCACAATACAGACTGCAGGCACTCAAAAATGTTTTGGAAAATGAACAGAAGACCTCTAGGAGGCATCTCCATCTATAGAAAAAAAGGTAACTTCTTATGGTAGGGTGGTCCTGAAAACCATCTGGCTTCTTGGGAGGCCTCCCAACTGGGAATACTCTTAAGAGCCTGAAGGTATCTTCACAACCTTCAGATCTGAGGAAAGTGGAAAATATTTTAATGGATACATTAAATCACTGCTCAGTGCAGGGGATGTTAGTAGATAGTACATAAATCACCATATGGTGATAAAATTATTTGGATAAAACTATAAATCTAGATACAGGGTCCTCCATCTTAGAGTTAGCTGTCATTGCCTATAAAGTTACTAGGTCACCCAATATTCTTAACTCACTGATATTTCTTCAATATTTGATTTTAATGGCATATATTTGAAGGTCTGCCATGTGTATGTAAGGCAGCCTATGAGGGACAGTGGGGATTCAAAGCCAAAACAGACAGGCTGGCGAGTTGGCCACCAGTAAGACTCACCAGTAGATCAGCCTCAGTAAAGCCTGCATTCCAGCCTGTTGCTTACTGCATCTCACCCAATCAAAGATACATCAGCTGTAGGACATATCCCAGCTTCAGAGATGGCAAAACATGAAATACAGTGATTTTAATTCTCCTGCACTTAGGCCCACCCTATTCTATTCTGTAGACGGAATGCTCCTTGGAAGAAAGAATAGCCAGACTTCATCTCACCTACTTTGGTCATGTTGTCAGAAGGAACCATTCCCTGGAGAAGGTTATCATGCCTGGTAAAGTGGAGGGTCAGCGAAAAAGATGAAGACCCTCAATGGGATGGATTGACACAGTGGCTGCAAAAATGGGCTCAGACATAGTAAGGATGTGAGGCTGGCACAGCACCAGGCAGTGCTTCGTTCTGTTGTCCATAGGGTTGTCATGAGTTGGAGCCGACTCAACAGCACCTAATAACAACAACATTCTCACTTCTATACATAATGCAATTACTTCTGGCCCACACACTGGAGTGAGATAAGAAACCTGAAAGTGCACAATGGTGTAGGATAGAACTGGGCATCTTCTCATGAATAGACACTGTAGTGTAGACCACCTGATAAACTATGCCAAGTCCCAGAAGCCATCTGTTATATCATCTTCATTCAAATACACCCACACACATGCCATTTAATAACTGACAGCAAAAATACACTTTTAATGACAAAGTGATATGGTAATTGAAAAACTAGATTCTTATTCTTATATACTGTCTGGTAGATCTTTAAATAAATTTATTGCAACATTTAAAAGTCTGGTTTTTTTTTTTTTCATAATCAATACAAAACTATTTGACAGGCACAATTCTGGTGCTTCAAATGTATTTGATTCTAGAATTTCCATCTAGTTAATATAGTAACCGTGTGTATTGCCAGTGTTACTTCAGAAACTGACACTATTGCTGGTGCTTTTGTAGCTCAAAGGAACTTGTCCAAACAGCTCATTTTAAAGCAGGACATAAAAGTACTTTTCCTTAAAATCATTTTTATCTTTTTTCGTTATCCAGGAACAAAGTTCACCATTTTGAGGTAGATTTGTCCATACAAATAAATTTAGACTTGCAAACTGTAATGACTTCTAAAATGAATCTTAGAGAATTTTTAGGGTCTTAGACATTTTATCAGCAAGGAAACCATGGCTCCTTGAAAAGTTTCTGCTTTTGTGAAAGTGTCATAGCAAAGAAATTCCAAACCATCAGCCTCCAAAATGGAAGATGACCAGTAGCTGGCATCTAATAGGGGAGAGAGATCTACAGACGGAGATACACACACACGGGCGTATAAAGTCACTTCTCCTTTCTCCCTTTGAGCTTTTTTTTTTCTTTAAATTTTCTTGTGGTTAAATATATAACAAAAATATTTGCCATTTTAACCATTCTAAGTGTGCAATTCAAAAACATTAATTATGTTCGCCATGTTTACAACCATCACTAGTACCTAGTTCCAAAATTTTTTCATTGCCCCAAACAGAAACTCAGTAAATCTTAATAATTCCCCCATTTCTCCCTCTTCTAATCTCTTGTATGTCTCTATGCATTTGCCAGTTCTAGATACTTCCTAATGAGCTCTTGTGGTGTAGTGGATAATGCATTTGGCTGCTAGCGAAGTTAGTGGTTCAAACCCACCAGCTGCTCTGTGGAAGGAAAATGGGGCAAGCTACTTACATAAAGATGTACAGCCTTGGAAACCCAATGGGGTTCATTAGGAGTCAGAACTGACTCAATGGCAGTGGGTTTTTCATATACTTCATATAAGTGGGATCATACAATGTGTGTCTTTGGTGTCTGACCTCTTTAACTCAGCATAATGTCTTCAAGGTTCATCCCTGTTGTAGCATGTATAGGAACTTCATTTCTCTAAAGAGAAATGACTTAGTAGTATTCCATTGTATGAGTATAGGACATTTTGTTTATCCATCTGTTAGTGGACAATTGTGCTGTTTCCACATTTGAGCTATTGTGAATAATACTACAATGAATACTAATATACAAGTATCTGAGATCTTTATGATATATACTTGGAATGGAACTGTTGAGTCCTGTCAGAGGTCTTTAGAAACATTTATTAATTGAATAAATGAATTAAAGGATGAATGACTGAATTAATGACTTACATAGCCACCAGAGGTTTTGATAAGCAAAGGGCCACATTTCTATGACTGTAGAACATTAAAGAATTGGTATAAAAAATGAGCAGAGCAAGGAGTTCCACTGACTCAGATGAATTAGCTAAAAACAAAGAGGATATAAAGAAAACCATTGTATGTTTCCAGATGGGGTCACTATTTTATTCTAAATCTTTAGGACCAGAGAAATTGTGCTTGCTCACATACAGCAGGAAGACAAGCTCAATCAGAATATAGGGTGTTAGGTGCCATCAAGTCATTTCCAACTCATAGTGACCCTATGCACAGCAGAATGAAACACTGCCCAGTGCCACACCAGCTCCACGACCCCTGCTATACTTGAGCCCATCGCCACAGCCACTGTGTCAATCCATCTTGTTGAGGGCCTTCCCTTCCTTCGTCAACCATCCACCTTACCAAGCATGACATCCTTCTCCAGGGAATGATCCCTTCTGACAACATGACCAAAGTAGGTAAGATGAAGTCTGGCCATGCTCACCTCCAAGGAGCATTCCAGCTGCACTTCTTCCTGGACAGATTTGTTAGATCTTTTAGCAGTTCATGGTACTCTCAGCATTCTTCACCAGAACCACAACTCAAAAGCATCAACTCTTCTTTGTTCTTCTTTATTCATTGTCCAGCCCTCACATGCATATGAGGAGACTGAAAATACCATGGCTTGTGTCAGGCACACCTTCATCCTCAAGGAGAGGACAGCACTTGAAAGAGGTCCTTTGCAGCTGATTTGCTCAGTGCTATACATCGTCTGATGTCCTGACTGCTGCTTCTATTGGTATCGATTGTAGAACCAAGTGATGTGAAGTCTTTGACAACTTCAATCTTCTCTCCATTTATCATGATGCTGCTTCTTGGTCCAGTTGTGAGGATATTTGTTTTCTTTATATTGAGATGTAATCCATACCGCAGACTGTATTCTTCAACCTTCATCAGTAAGTGCCTTAAATCATCCTCACTTTCACAAGCTAAGTTGTGTCATCAGCGTATCTCGGGTTGTTAATGATTCTTTCTCCAATCCTGATGCCAGAATATGGATGGGCTTTCCAAATTGGGACTTTTAAGAACTACAAAGCCCAGGAACCACACTGTTGGTTTTGCATTATGGATTCCTCATGGCCCATCTAAAGCTGGAAAAGAGATTCACAGAATTAGAGGACTTCTTGTGTTATCTCTTGGAGATCTCTCACTCCAAACCCAAATTGAGACAGAGATGAGCCTCATAGCCATGGACCCGGAATCTGTATCCACAGCTCATTCTCTTAACCCCAGCATCTCCAGCTTCAAGGCAGAGGGCACCACTAGAGTCCTGAAAATGTCTCAAATAATGGCTGAGCAGGCTTTTGACTCAACACCTACTAATTTGCCCTGTTACATCTCCCAAACGAAGTGAGAGGGACAGATTCTGATGTTGACCATCTCCACCCACCACAGCATGAGTTCAGCCCCAGTGAGAGGCTGGAGGAGGCAGCCCAGGAAGCACGTGGCTCTGACAGCTGCTATAACACAGTGGCTCTGTGGCTGCAGAACTCCTGAGCTGGCTTTTGCTTGGCCTCTCTCTGTGGTAACATTGTCCGTTAAGCAGGGATTGCGGAATCTTTTTCCTGACAGTGAGGCAAGAAATAGAAAGTACGCAGCTGGATTTTCTGATCACAGGCTGCTTTGCAAGACTTACGGTTGGGAAGGGAGGGAGTCATCTCTTAAAGTGGTAACTGAACTGTCAAGCTGGAAATCAACTTCTGTAAAGTCAAAGTGGAAACCTCATACTCTGACCTGCTTTCCGTTCTCAGAGAGGGCTGCTGTTTAAAAAGAAATGGCAAGTTTCTTTTAGGTAATTAAAATAAATAAGAAATTCCCCTCCCTGTCCCCCACCCCCTCAAAAAAGCAAGTCATTGGATTTAAAAAAAAAAATTATATACAATTTCCATCTTCTCTGTACAGCTAGTCTATACATTTCTTGGGAGCAGAGATCTGTCTACCAGCTCTTTGTAAACACCACGGTTCATTTTATGAAGGACACAGCAGAGAGCGAGTAAACATTTTTTGGAATGAGTGGAAGAGCACAGATCTAACACAGCTTAGTTCTCCATTAGGCAGAAATGCACAGGGAGGCACTAAAGGAGATACAGGGAATAAGAACTGCACATTATATGTTTGGGAAGAAACATCCAGTGGGATAGAGCAAGGGGTTTAGAGAAAGAGGACTTGGACCCCAATCTTGACTTGCTGCCTTCTCCCAGTGTGACCATCAGGAAAAGTCTTTCATTGTCTTGAGCCTGAACTACTGAAGTGGCAGGGTGTTTAGGTCACTCCACGACCTCTCTCTGATGGCTTCCCATCTTAGGCCAAGTACAAGTCAATGTCCTTAAAACAACATGCCAGGTTTTGCATGATCTATCTGCCTCCTCTGATATCTCTGTCCTCATTTGTTGCCTCTCTCCTTCCTGTGGACTCTGTGTTCCCACCTTGTTGCCTTCGCACTTGCAACTTCTTCAGTCTGGAGTGTTCTTCCCTTTGGATATCCTCATGGCTTATTCGAAACCTGCCCTCAGACCTCACTGAGTGGGCTGTCTTCCCTGGGTCTCATGCATTAGGGAACTCCACATATCACAAGCACACAGGAAGAGTTCATTCAACACCACATGGGTGCCTCTTGCCATTGGGATTTGGTGCTCAGTACCAGCCCCAGGCAACCTCAGCCTAAACATTCACTGGCATAGCTAACATCATTCAGGCTCCACACTGCTTGTCCTATGTCCTTGCAATAAAAGATGGTGGCATCTGAGTGCTGTGATGGGGTGAGAGTTGTGCTGTTGCCAGCCTTACAAACAGACTTGCCTTGAGAGCTTAGAGGAAATTTGAGCAGCAAGACTGCTATGGTAAGAGAAAAGACTAATTTACCTGTCAAATGCTTCTCTCAAACAGCATAAGTTCACAGCTGCTTATATAACATATGGTCATTTCCCAGCAGTGCTAAGCACCCCAACTTGCTGGAGTGTCTGATTCTGATTGTTGTCGTTTCTCTTGTTGGGTGCCATTGAGTCAATTCTGACACACTGAACAGAATTGTTCCATAGCATTTTCTAGTGATGAAGTCTTCACAGGAACAGATCTCTGTGTCTTTCTCCCATGAAGCTGTTAAGCATGTTCAAACTACTCCATCCTTTCAGTTAGCAGCTGAGCATTTGTAGTAGTTAAAGTTGTGCCAACTTGGCTGGGCCTGGTTTTGAGTGGCTGGGCAGCCAGTGGGATGTAGTAGTCCTCATGATGAGATTGTTAACCAACCCCATGGTGGAATCTACTGGAGCAACTGAGTAGCTGCCTTAGGGATGTGGTCTGCTACTATTATATAAGGAAAAGTATTGAGAAATTTCTCTGCAGCTTTTCTGGCACGCTTGGACCCTGCAAGTAGCTGAGTCTTCATTCAGCAACGTACCGTGTTTCCTGCCAATCTTGGGACTGTCTCTGGACCTGAAAAAGTGGCCTGCCATGTTTGGTAATCTTAGGACTGGGCCATTTTATTTGTTGACCTTGGGCTTGTTAGCGTCAGCAGCCAGAAGCTGCCTGAGTGAAGAGATGCCTCCAGCTCCAGTGGGCCAGGAGCAAGCGGCAGAGCTGAAGCCCAAGGTCAAGGGCCCTTCACCCAGCCTCACCCACCCACCTTGACACTTTGTACTCAGACATCTATCCTCCAAAACTGTGAGAGAATACATCCCTGTTTGTTACAGCCATCCACCCATTTGTTGTGTCTTCTGTGATAGCGGCACTGGAGAACCAAAACAGAATTTAACCAAGAGAGAAGTAGTGGTTCTACTACACAACAAGGGAAAAGAGGACTATATCTGTGACCCCGGAGATTCTTTAGGGAGCCTCTTTTTCCATCTGTGCCCAAGAGTAATTGCTGCAAACAAATAAAAGTGGGGTCATTGAGGACTATGACCCTTTGGGAATGGGGAATATCTGAAGGAGGGAAAATATGAAATGGGTAGTGGAAGCAGGTAGCCACAGATATCAGCAATGGCTTTGTGATGAATTACAAAATTGAGGACTACTGTAGATTTGCATGTTTCCTATTTGCTTGTTATATGAATGTGATTATTTGTATATTGTAAACATTTTCTTCTCTCTTCTTCCTCCCATTTTTATCATGTGTACAAGTTGTTGGAAGATAACTTTACAAGGCAGCCTTTGGTAACAGAATATTCAGTGGAACCATGACTGACTTTAAGGAGTATTGAATATGGCCAGTGATGGACACAGTGTCTGTTGGAACTGTGCTTCTCCTCGTTTTGAGGAGAGGGAGAGAATGTCTTCACTTGTAAAAAGAATAGTAGCGTTTTGTCAGGAAGAAATGTGCAATTGTTTTGTCATTGCACAGGAGTCTAAATATGTGTCAAACTCACTGCCATCGAGTCAGATCCAACTTATAGTGAAGTCTCCTTGGGTTTGCAAGACAGTATCACTATGGAAATGTGGAAATTACCCAACTTTCCTTCTAAGGAGTGGCTGCTGGGTTTGAACCACCAGCCTTCTGTTTAGCAGTCATATGCCTTAGACACTACACTGCCAGAGCTCCCCCAAACTTGTGCAGAAAGGTGCATATAGAACTATGTAGACAAAAGAGGGGACTGTGCCCGTTCCCAATTTATTATCTCACAGTTCCAAATTCACTCTTCATTTTTTGCTTTACAAAGATGGAGCTGTGACCTTTCATTATTTCTTCTATGCAATGGGCAAATGACAAGCTTTGTCAACAGAAGGGTACATTCCAGGAGAAAGGAGTTTCCTACCCAGTTCAAGTGTGCTCCTCTTAGCAGCTCCTGCAATGCAGTGGCTTCTCTGTAGTTCATCTCCTACAACCAAAGTGGCTTCCTCAGGGCTTTGCTCCTGGAGTACATGGTGGTTAGCAGCCACGATGACCAGCAGGTCCACCAGTACTCCACCTTGTGTGCTTCTGTAGCAGAGTGCCTCCAGGAAGACACCTGCCTGTGAACAGTTTTCCGTGCATGCTACAGGGCGAATTCCTGGAAGTTTGTCTTGAGTGGCACCATAGATCTGCCCTTTCTGACATTTGATGAGCCCCAGTCACACTCTCTCAAACAAGGCCAAGATGCCAGCCCAGGGAGGGCTCTTCCTTGATCACTCTACCTCCAGAAGGGGGCTGCTCAGATCATTAGAGTTCTCTTTACTTCTTCCTTTCTACTTTCTGCATTATTTTGATTCCCTATTATAGTTAATAATTCCTTGACCAGCGATAAAAGCCAGGAACCTGGACAGAAGAGTAGTCAGCCCCAGGGTTACAGGTGAGGAGAGACAACTCAGGGA
>NW_006921890.1:2368901-2371443 GCF_000298275.1 Orycteropus afer afer
GGTGGCTGCGGTGATGGGCTCAAGTATAGCAGGGATTGTGGGGCTGGCGCGGGATAGGGCAGTGTTTCGTTCTGCTGTGCATGGGGTCGCTATGAGTCGGAAACGTCTCGACGGCACTTAACAACAACAATTCCTTGTACAAACTCTATTAAATTGCAGGGCAGTTTATGCTCCTTGATTGGACCCTGGCTGATACAGCAACCATCTGCTTACGTCTCTGTGTTCTGATTCATGACCCTGGAGGTACTCACGATGCAGGATGGTACTCACAACAATGGAACATGGCAACAGGAATATCTTTTAATATTAAGCAATAAATATTCCTCTTACATCCATACACAGATAAGTATTAGATAAATACAGATATAATACAAGTCTGAGTAAAGTGGATAACAACTTTCAACAGTACTTTAATTATCAGAATATTGTTTGGACGGACACTGAAAATCATGATATAAGTGATAGCAATTATAGATGAAATTAAAATATCTTGTATTTCCTGCAATGAAGATAACTTATCAAATATTGCCCCTTTACACTGTTTGAGCATGATATGTAAAATTAGCAGTTCATTTCTGCCTCTAAGTAGTATTTTAAGAATCTTATTGACAATTCCTGATGCAGCTGCCTCAGCAAAGTTTCTCCAAACCGACTTGAATAAAAAACTACTTAAGGAGTACAGTGACTGAGATGGGTTGACTACTATGGCGTCGCTGTCAAAACAAAACTAAGTATGCAAAAGTCAAGATCTCAACAACATAATTAGTGATTTTGCTTAAATGAAGGCAAGGAGGATAAATATACAGAATAAATGTATAATTAATGAACTGTATGTGCTTTTATTTTCTTATTCATCCAAACATCAACTGTCACATCAACAGAACACTTAGACATGCATAATAGTAGTTAAACTCAAACTTAAGTTGCTACTTGCGTATTCTGGGATGATCTGAAAGCAATTTTTAAAAAATAGATTGGCATCATGAAGGCATATTTGTCAAGGCAGGAAGACAGAATCTAATTATTTAACTCCATTTATGGTTTTAAGTATCTAGACATAATTTATGTGGGTCCCATATCACTCTTGCCCTGGGCCCCATATATGTTAGAGCAGCCAACTAACTTCCTCACTTTCTCAGAACTTTACTCAAATGCCATCAGCTCAGTGAGGTCTTTGCTGACCATGTTGTTGTTAGGTGCCATTGAGTGGTCTCTGACTCATAGTGACCCTATGCACAGCAGAACAAAACAATGCCCAGTCTTGCGCCAGCTCCTTGATCCTTGCTACACTTGAGCCCATCATTGCAGCCACTGTGTCAATCCATCTCGTTGAGGGTCTTCCTCTTTCATAGACCCTCCATGTTACCAAGCATGATATCTTTCTCCAGGGAATGGACACCTCTGACAACATGACTAATGTAGGTGAGACGAAGTCTGGCCATTCTCACTTCCAAGGAGCATTCTGGCTGTACTTCTTCCAGGACAGATCTGTTAGTTCTTTTAGCAGTCCATGGTACTTTCAGCGTTCTTCACCAGCACCACAACTCAAAAGCATCGACTCTTCTTTGTTCATCCTTATTCATTGTCCAGTTCTCACATGCATATGAGGCAATTGAAAAACTATGTCTTGGGTTAGGTGCACTTTGGTCTTCAAGGAGTTATCTTTCCTTGTCAGCACTTGAAACACATCATTTACAGCCTGTTTGCCCAGTGCTATATGTCATCTGATGTCCTCATTGCTGCTTTCATTGGTATGGATTATAGAACCAACTAATATGTAATCTTTGAAAACTTCAATCGTTTCTCCATTTATTGTGATGCTGCTTATTGGTCCAGTTGTGAGGATTTTCATTTTCTTTAGGTTAAGGAGTAATCCACACTGCCGACTGTAGTCTTTAATCTTCATCAGTAAGTTCTTCAAGTCATCTTCACTTTCAGCAAGAAAGGTTGTATCATCTGTATACTGAAGGTTGTTAATGACTTTTGTCCATCCCTAATGCTGTATTCTTCTTCATATAGTCCAGATTCTCAGATTATTTGCTCAGCATAGAGATTGAATAAGTATGGTGAAAGGATACAACCCTGATGCACTCCCTCTTGATTTTAAACCATGCAGTGTCCCCTTATTCTGTTCAAAGGACAGCCACCTGGCCTATGTCCAGGTTCCACATGAGTACTAATCAAGTGTTCTGGAATTCCCATTTTTCTCAATGTTACCCATAATTTGTTAGGATCCACACAATCGAATGTTTTCAATAGTCAATAAAACGCAAGTAAACATCTTTCTGGTATTCTATGCTTTCAGCCAAGATCCATCTGACATAAGCAATGATATTCCTTGTTCCACATCCTCTTCTGAATCCAGCTTGTATTTCTGGAAATTCTCTGTCAACACACTGCTGCAACCACTTTTGAATTATCTTCAGTAAAACTTTACTTGTGTGTGATATTAATGATATTGTTCGATAATTTCCACATTCTGTGGGATCACCTTTCTTTGGAATGGGTACAAATATGGATCTCTTCCAGTCTGTTAGCCAGG
>NW_006921890.1:2372448-2377513 GCF_000298275.1 Orycteropus afer afer
TTTCTATCACCAAGGCCAAATTTTCCAACTACCAGTGATTCTTCTTTGTTTCCAACTTTTGCATTCCAGTCACCATGATTGCATGTTCAGTCAATTTCAGAGTGCAAAAGTCAATTTTAAAAAATCTTCAATATCCTCCTCCAATTTCTGAGTGTAAAAGTTGATTTAAAAACTCTTCAATTTCCTCATCTTTGGCTTGGTGGTTGGTGCATAAATTTAAATAATAGTAGTATTAACTGGTTTTCCTTTTATGTGTATGGATATTATCCTATCACTGACAGCACTGTACTTGAGGAGAGATCTTGATACATCTTTTGTGATGATGAATGCCACACCATTCCTCTTCAATTTGATATTCCCAGCATAGTAGATTATATGGTTGTCTGATTCAAAATGGCAAAAACCGGTCCATTTCAGCTCACTAATGCCTATGATATCAATCTTTTTGTGTTCCATTTCATTTTTTACAACTTCCAATTTTCCTAGATTCAAACTTCATACATTCAATGTTCCAATTATTAATGGATATTTGCAGCTGTTTTTCCTTAGTTTGAGTCATGCCATGTTGGCAGATGAAGGTTCCAAAAGCTTTACTTCATCTGTATCATTAAGGTTGGTTCTACTCTGACCAAGCAGCTTTTTCCCAGCTGTATTTTGAGTGCCTTCCAACCTAAGGGGCTCATCTTCCATCACTGAATAAGAAAATGTTTCAGGACTATTCATAAATTTGTCCAGTAAACAGTGTTTCTCTGCTGTTCATAAGGTTTTTCCTGGCCAATTCTTTGAGAAATGGAGGGCTTCTTCCTTCAGTCTGTCTCAGTCTGGAAGCTGCATTGAAACTTGTGCACCATGTATAACCCTGCTGGCATTTGAAACACCAATGGCACAGCCTCCAGCCTCACAGGAACATGTAAGCCACCACAGTATGACAGACTGACAGACAAGTTCATCTCCCTTAGCTGTTCCAAACTTCTCTGCCCTCCTGTTACCTGTATCCTGCCACCGTCAGCCTGGTCTTCCTACCTTCCTACCTTGGGTGGGGGCTCTCTCCCTCCCCTTACCTTGATCCTGCCACTGTTGGCCGTGGCCCTCCCACCTTCCTGCCTTGGGTGGGGACCATAATTTTACAATTGTTCTTCCAATGTTTCCCTGCTCCATTTTGTTCTTTTAGTGCCTTCTACTGTGATGTGTGGGATCACAAACTTCTCAGACCTTCTGTTCCCCTTGACTGTCACCTTCTTTCTCCCTCTTGATCAACACTCTGCTCTGATCAGAGGCATTCTACCAATAGACTTGGGTGGAACCTGACTTCCTGGTGCACCACTGAAGGATCAGCCAACATAACCTGGACATGTGGGGAAATTAATTCCCCATGGAGTGAACCTTCACCAATAGGAAAGAGAAAATGAGAAGGAGCCAGGCTAATAAATTCTTGCCTTTTGTGACTACACCAAGATGTAATTCCATCTTGCAATTCTCCTAGATAACTCTTACACACCAAGAAGACAAAATTTGCTGTGCTTCTTTCCAGCTCAGGATGAAGCTGTAGCCAGCACAGTATGCTTTGTGTTGCATTGCTTCACATCCTTCATCTCTGTCCCCTACTTCCTACATTGTCCCCACCTTGATCTTACATCTCTCATATAAATTGCTAGCACTGTTGTCTCTACCCCAGACTCTGCCTTCCAGAAGAGTTGAGCTAAGTAGGGTCTATATATTTTGCTTATTTATTGAGTTTATTTCCCATCTTCCTTTCATAATGTAAGCTCAGCAGGGACAGAGATTTTGCTTATTTTATTCATTGCAGTAACCTGAGCATTTCCAATAGTTCCTGGAGATCAACAAATGTTTGTTGAATGAATAGATGAATTTCTAATCTAGCATAGTGTCTGGCATTGTGTCTGACACATAGGAGCAATCCAGTAAATGGAGATTTTCACATTATTCTTATTATCTGTGATGTTCAGGATACGCTAAGCCATGTGCTACGTGTTTGACATTACACACAAAAAATCATTCTTTTTAAGAGCAAAGTCATAACATGTATAATGAAAAATATTCATACAAATTTTTAAGAACTCGTTTCCTGGATGGGACCTTTTTTCTTCTTCTTCTTTTTTTTTTCACTTAACCCTAATTATATTTCAAGGAGCCCTGTTGGTGCAATGGTTAAGCACTTAGCTGTTAACTGAAAGGTTGACAGTTTGAACCCACCCAGCAGCTCCACGGAAGAAGGACCAAGTGGTCAGCTTACATAAAGATTACAGCCTAAAAAAACCCTACAAGGCCATTCTACCCTGTCACATGGGGTTGCTGTGAGTTCAAAATCAACTCAATGGCACTTAACAACAGCAATTATATTTCATTTCTCTTACCAATAAAATCATAGGTAAAGGGGAAAGCGGAGTCAAGAAAAATGTAACCAAACACCAAACCAAACCAATTGCCATCAAGCCAATTCCAATTCATAATGACTTTATAGGACAGAGTAAAACTGCCTCATAGTGTTTCCAAGGCTGTAATCTTTACAGAAGCAACTGCCACATGCTTCACCCATGGAGTGGATGATGGGCTTCAACTGCTAACCTTTGGGTTAACAGCCAAGAACCTAAACCACAAGAGCTCCCCACAAAAATATGTGTCCCCTAAAAAAGGAAAAATAAAAAAGAAATAGAAAGAATAAAGAAAGGCCAAAAGAAAGATGCAAGACACAATGGGTTTCTCCTCATCCAGAGCAAAGAAAAATAAAGAAAACCAAAGATGCATGGAAACAATTAGTCCAAGTGACTAGTACACCATGCAATTCTCAACCTATATGACTATGAGACCAGAAGAACTAGATGGTGCCTGGCTTCCACTGTCACCACTTGGAGGGGGATCTATGTAGGAGATCTTGAATAAAGTGGGAGAACAATCTAGACCTAAACTCAAAATCATTAAAAAAAAAAAAAGGACCAGGTTTGCTGGTCTGATAGAGACTGGTGAAACCCCTGAGACTATGACCCTTAGGTGCTGTTCAGGTCTGGAACTGAACCCACTCCTGTGGCTTCCAGCCAAACAAAAGACAGGGATATGAGCTGAATATTTGCATTAGGTTGATACACTACTTGGAGAGATCAGTTGTGGGAGAATAGAGGGGCTGTGTGTGAGCAGAGGGGCAGTGCAGGGGGCAGGAGTGCATGGGAGGGAAGAACACAGGAAAGAGGTAGCTGTGGGGAGGAAGTGGGAGAGGAGCTGTTGATTGTGGGAGATTGCAATCAATGTCATGAGACAGAGTGTATGGGAGCTGCTGTATGGAAAGTGAAGTTGCTGTGCAAACTTTCACCCAAATCATATAAAAAGAGAAAAGAAAGATGCGATAATCTAATAGGACGAACATGTCAGATGTTGTGGTGATCAGAAAAAAATAGAGAGAGAGAGCGAGCCAAGGAGACCAAAGCAGATGAGCTTCCAGAGAAAGGAGAGACTGACAGAAATTAATTACCTATTTTGCAATGTTGTCTCCAATTTTGCAACTTTAAGATTCCAATCTAAGTACTTTAAAAGTAATTTTTCTTCCCTTGCAGATATTTCTCCTAGTATGGTTCCAACACGTAGTAACCATCGCATCATTCCATCCATGTGGTTTATAAGAGGCATAATTTATTGCAGACTCAAGCAGCTCTGTTGGTGCTATGCCTAAGGCATTTGACTGCTAACCAGAAGGTTAGCCATTCAAACCCACCATCCTCTCCACAGAAGGAAGATGGAGGGGCTCTATTTCCATAAAGATTTACTGCCTCAGAAATCCAATGGGGGAGTGTCCTAGTCGGAATAGACTCAGTGGCAGTGGGCTTGGATTTATGGTTTTACTGGAGACTCAGATTTCAAACAATTTCTACCAAACCAAAAAAAAAAAAAAAAAAACCTCGCTGCCATTGAGTCTATTCTACTCATAGGGACCCCTCCTTGGGTTTCCAAGGCAGTATCTTTACAGAAGTAGATTGCCCAATCTTCCTTCTCAGGAGTGGCTGGTTTGAACCACCAGCCTTCTGGTTAGCAGTCAAATGACTTAGGCACTATGCCACCAGAGCTCCTAACATTTCTATAGAGGTGTTGATATAAAATATATTTAACTTTATAGCTATTGATCTGGGAAACCCAAAAGAAATGAAAGAAAAGCTATAAGGACAGTAAGAGAATAAGACTGTAACAACAGTAATGTACCCTTTTTGAAATTAAGAAAAATCAATACTTGTTACAATATTACAAACAAAAACAGAAAGAAGATATAAGAGCATAATCCATTTATAACAGCAAAAAAGAGAAGACAATACTTAGGCGTGAAAAAGACAAAAACAGACTTGAACAAATGGAAAGACATACTGCATTCTTGGGTTAGAAGACTCAGCATGAAAAAGATGTCAGTTCACGCTATGCTAGTATATAAATTTCATGCAATCCTAATTTTAAAAGTCATCAGGTTTGTATCTGGAGCCAGACAGATTGATCACAGAGATCATTTAGAATAAGAAAGAAGCACAAGCATATTGATAGCTGCCCTCACGTCAACTTCTGACTCACAGCAACCCACACACAGTGGAGCGAAACACCACCTGCTCCTGCGTCAGGCCCATGATCAGTTGCAGGTCAGAGCACTGTGATCCCAGCGTTCTCCAGGGCTAATTTCTCAGAAGTACATACTCAAATCTTCCTCATGAGGTGCTTGAAGCAAAGGAACAGAGCAGGGGAGAGGGGCTAGAGAGGTAGATCTAGCAGACATTAAAACAAACTTACTGTATGTTCTTAACAACTTGAAAAGTTTTATATTGGTACTCATGTAGAGAGCAGACTAAGGGTACAGAATAGCATCTCCAGGAATAGATTGCCATGAATATGGAGATCTAGTGTCAAGAAAGGCAGCACTTATATCAGTATGAGAAAAATACACTCTTTCATAGGTAGTGTTGGTGTAACTGGATAGCCATATGGAAAGAGATAAAATTGGATCTTTTACTCATACTGTGTACCAGGATAAATTCCAAAAGGCATATAGTTACAGGTTGAAAAACAAAAAAGCTAGAAA
>NW_006921890.1:2401053-2408980 GCF_000298275.1 Orycteropus afer afer
AAAGAAAGTTCTGGAAAATAAATTTCTCTTGTTTAGAGTCACTCATGTTACGGTATTTTGTTTCAGTAGCTCTGGGAGGCTGAGACAGGGTCCGAGATCTCTGGACAGGGAACAGCTGTGCGGCAAAGGCGAGGAGAGACGCATTACTGAAGGAAGGTTGTAGAAGCCCGTCGTACTGTCCACCCAGCCGAAGCCCGTCGTACTGTCCACCCAGCCCGTCCCACATAGAACAATCCAGCGTCTTCATGGCCAGACAAAAATGTACTCACATCCTTTCCACTGTTGTGTCTAATATTGATCCCCAATTTTCCATGTTTTCATTTGCACAATGGCAATTTTTCCCCCTAAACTAAGATTGATGTCTCCCTTCCTGTAAGATAAGGAGCAACCCTTTGTTTCCTGCTTGTCACCTGGCCTGCTTTCCACTTCCACCTGCCACCTTCACCCCCCAAGGCTGGCCCAAGGCAAACCTGTGAAGTTGGAACAGCTCGTCCTTGCCTGTCACCCCACTGTGTCCCCATAGCTTCCACTCTTCTTAGTCACACACTGCCTTTGTGTAGGAAGATACCTTTGCAAAAACTAACACATTAGCGCTTCACAGCCATTAGTCCGTTCTAGAGCTGTTCATCCAGGAGGCAGCTGCATTGTAAAAGAAGCTGTCAGAGGGTGGCTGAGTCAGAGCTGACTTAGCAGAAACTGACAACAGCAGCCACGAGTCTATAGAGAAAGGTGAATTAAGAAAATGAGACACAGAAGAATATAACATACTATTTCCATATTGTTATGATTATATGAAGATCCTTACATTCATAGCTGATTATACTAAAGAGCAGGGATCAGCAAACCAGGACTTATGGGCCAAATTCTGCCTGCCACCCAATTTATTTTATTCTATTATTTTATTATTATTTTATTTTATCTTATTTATTATGTTAAATGTCTTTAAGATAATAACCCTGTATTAATAACATTTTGATGCATGTCACAAAGTAGTGCCCATTTTTTATCATGAACCATTGTATGTTCATCAAATTTTTAATATAACAGGTTTTATAGGTGTTGGCTTGTAACTATGGGTTGCATATAGGTCATACCTTCATAATCCTAGAACTGCCTGTAGGCTGCTGGGAGAGGGCTTTCTGGTAGCCACTGGCCCTTGTAAACAGATCCTGACTTCAAAGACGTCTCAGAGTCAGCAACTGACTCCTTTCCTCCCAGAAAGCTGGTGGCCTGGACAGCAGGGACATGGGGGCACCCCATCAGCAGGCCCCAGGGACAAACCAATAATCACAGTACCATTCTCTCCATGGGCAGCCACGCAGTCCCCAGGGACATCTACGCATCCCCTCAGTGAATTTCGGTACTGCTGCCATCTCTTTCCCCATCTTCCACAATTTCTCAGTCCATTTTCACATGCCATTGTGTTTGGGGAGGCTTGGGGATAGTCACAGGACCTCCTCGAGTCCTGTCAGCAAGGCTCACTAAAAGGACAGATGAAGAAAAGAAGAGACAGAGAAGGAAGGAAGGAAAAAATGTCACTCCTTTAAAATCCACTAGTGGGACATCCATCCATTTTCTCAGGAGGAGTCACGTGGCTGACAGTTTCAGCTCCTGGTTTCAATGAAAAGGAAGGATGTTCCTGATTTTGCAGGGGTCTGGAGCAGAGGTAGCATTTTTATGGTTTTCTTTTCTTGTATTTTCCGACTGAGTTTCCCCACCCTAATAATGGCCCAAAGAGCAAAAGGAAAGAGGGGGATTTTGACAGAATCAGTTCCCCTTGATCCTCTTTCCCACAGGGCTGGGTAAGCGCTCATGTACAATTCGTTACTGACTCCCACATGCTGTTGGCACTGCAGGAGATTTTAAGCAAGTCACCTCCAGAGTCAGACGACTTCAGAAGCTGCTCCACCCAGCCAGCTTCCCAAGGCAAAGTCTCTGTTGGGGTGTCTCCAGAGATCAAATGTTTCCTCACGGAAAACATTCAGAATGTTCTGCAAAACTCTGTCTTCAGTATTTTAAATATAGCTCCACTATCAGGGGAGCAAGTACATCCTTGTACCACTTAGAGTCTCATGTTTTCCCCTAGTCACCCGAAGAGTGAGATCTTTTCAACCTTTTGTCTTCCCCCTGTCTTCTTCTCTATGGACATTGTTTCCATTTCTTTGTTCCATTTTGATCCTGCTTCTCAATACAGCCTGTCATCTTAACTTGTCACAAATTTATGAAAATATTCTACTCTTCTAAGCTTCTTAGATTGATGATTGAAGGACAAGATGGAAGAAAGGCTGAAGATATAGAAAGTGTCTTTGAGAATTTCACAGTTGAATAGAGACGTGAGCAAGTGCACACAGAGGAGAATGCAGAAAAGGGTGAAGATTATGAGATATTTACAAGCAAAGTGGTGAACTAAAAACACCACCCATGCCATCCAATCGATTCCGACTCAGCAACCCTGCAGGACAGACTAGACCTGCCCTATGGGGTTTCCAAGGCTGTAAATCTTTATGGAACAAGACTGCCTCATGGAGTACCATCAACCTTTTGGTTAGCAGCTTGGTGCTTTAACCGCTGTGCCACCAGAACTCCTTGAACTGGTATAGTGGAGCTGAAAAATTGATCCCACTAAATTATGGGTTTAGGAGAGTGTTATGGTTTTATAAAACACTTTATAGAGTCTAACTCATGGAGAAGTAAATAATTGTCCAATAGCTTCTAACCATGGAGAGGTAAAAAAGCAAATAATTGTTAAAGGTGAAAGAGATTTCCCTTCTGGGCTGCCCTGACTCCTGGGCATGTATGCTGAAGCCACCATCTGAGAAACCAGCCCAAGAAAGGAATCACAGTGGTCAAAGACGAGGTCAACTGCTATGAAGAAAAGTGGAAATTTCTCCAAACCACAACACAAGTCTTTACACAGACCAATTTGATATAAGAAAGATTTACCTTGCACTCCTCCAAGCAAATGCAGTACATATAAGTCCTTCTCTCCTCCTCACAACAAAATTCATTACAAGGGGGCTCCAGGCTATTGAGATGATGGAATGAGATAGTGCCTGTAAAGTGCTCAGCACTGGGGTTTCCACAGAGTAACTGCTCAACAAGTGGGAGCTATTGTTACAGAACTAATGACATTCCAGAGGCCATCAGTGACTCAGTGGCGGAATACTCGCCTTCTGTGTAGGAGACCCAAGTTTGTTCTCCAGCCTGTGCACCTCAAGCTCAGCCACCGGCCCCTGTCAGTGGATGCATGGGGGTTGCTATGATAGTGAACAGGTTTTGGCAGAGTGTCCAGACTGAAATGGACTAGGAAAGAAGGCCTGGTGATCAGCCAGTGAAACCCAATGGGTCACATAGTTTGAACCCAAACCTGTAACAGGATGGCACAAGACCAGGCCGTGTTTACTCCATTGAGCATAGGGTCACCATGAGTTAAAGGCTGACCGGACAGCAGCTAATAATCATGATTTCTCTTATGAAATAGATTTGAGAGCCTCATTTGTCACATGGATTAGAGGGAGATTGGCTGTCTCCTTGCATAATGCTTGATGCAGACATTCTTGTTGTTTTCCCAACAGCTGTAATCCTCCTTAAATACCAAGACAATCCCACCTGTGTTCAGGGATTAGGAGGCCTTGTGACTCTGGGCTCTGGGCCCCCTCCCTAGTCTGCAGTGAATCTTGACTGAACTAAGCCAGTCATTCTACTCCCCGAGTTGGGACTGAGGTAGATTTGGATAGGGACTATGGTCATGGACAAGAGACATGAGTGGGAACTTTCTGGGGAATCTAGGAAATTGTCCCTGTTCTTAAAAAGGGACAGAGATGTTGTCGTCAGCACAAGATGCCTAGAATTATGGCAGCCATATTGAATCATGATGGAAAACCAAACAAAATGTCAACCCCATTGCTGTAGATTTAATTTCCACTCATAGCGACCCCATAGGACTGATAGAACTGCCCCAAATGGTTTGTGAGGCTGAAATCTTTGGGATCTCTGTGTCTTTTCTCTCACTGAACACCTGGTGGGTTGAAACTACCAATCTTTCATTTAGGGGCTAAGTGCTTAACCACTGCACCACCAGGGCTCCTTGGACCATGACAGAAACCAGTCTAATAGGGCAAAACCAACCACCGAGGAGAGCGGACTGAGAAGGGGGTTGAACTGTGTCCTAGATGAGCTTTTGAGCTGTTGAATTAACCTAGCCTAATACTGTCCTAAGGAGCACTGGGGGCGTAGTGCCTAAGGCATTTGACTACTAACCAGAAAGCTGGCGGTTCAAACTCACCAGCCACCTCAAGGAAGGAAGACTAGGCAATCTACTTCCATAAAGATTTACTGCCCTGGAAACCCGAAGGGGGTTGCTAAGAGTCGGAATCAACTCGATGGCAGTGAGTTTGGCTTTTGGTTTTGGTACTGGCCTGTCTCATGGGATAATATTAAGGGAGGAATGAATGTCCCTCGCCTTGAGCCGCTTTTTGTTAGCTTGTGTCTTACTTGCAGCCAAAAGCTCCCCGTCTCATATAACCCTTTCTGGTTCATCTGCAGCGTCTCTCACTGCTTTCTTCATTCTGACCTGGGGGAGTTTTGGGGCTCCCTGTGCAGGGCCATGGACACCAGGATGCTACACTCCCTGGAGCTTCTCTCTCTTGGAAGAACTTGGGCAAATAAGTGCCATTTCCGGGCAGCCAAGCTCGCGTGTTTCACATGAATCCTTCCCAAGCACGGCCTTCCATTCCTGGAGTGGCTGCATTGCTTTTCCCGCATTCCTTCCAGTGTTTGCAGCATCCCTGTGCTCGTGTTTCCAAACTCCAGTGCAGATTCCACTTTGGGCTCATCATCCTCCTCGAGATGATTTTCTTCATCTACCAGACTGCTTTTCTCGTACGAGTCAGATGGCTTTTCTTAGTGGATCTACTATGAAGAAACAAGTCAGCTTCTTCTCCCTGTCTTAGTCCCTACTGCTGCTATAGCACAAATACTTTAAGTGGGAAGCTTTAAAGAACAGAAATCTACTTTCCAGTTCTAGTGTAGCACTTAAGGCACTTGACTGCTAACCAGAAGGCTAGTGGTTCAAACCCACCAGCCACTCCTTGGAAGGAAGGTTGAGCAATCTATTTCCATAGTGATACTGCCTTGGAAACCCAAGCAGGGGTGGGTCACTATGAGCCAGATGTGACTCGACAGCACACAACAACAACAACAGAGGCTGACAGTACAAACCAGGACCTCAGCCATGTCAGTTCCTTCTGCAAGCCTCTCTCCTAACTCTGCAGTCTGCTGATGATCCTTGGCACAGCCTTTGCTTGTAGACAAGTCCTCACATGGTGTCTGTCCTTTCTGTCTGTGTCTGCCTTTATGTCCATTCTGCTCTTTCTCTAACTCAGAAGAGATCAGAATTATAATCCAAGGGGCCTACTTGGGAGTGATCTAATTTCCATACACTATTTCCAAACAGGATCCCATCCACAGGTTGTTGATTTTGCTAAAGCCAGGGCCGAGAGATCCTCCTGGGGCAATGCCTTGGGGGATTGGGACACCCACCATGTCCAGACAGAGCACCTGCTCCCCAGGTAGAGGTGATCTGCAGGTCCCATGGGAGAAAGATGTGGCAGTCTGCTTCCGTGAAAGCTTTACAGCCTTGGAAACCCTATGAAATTTCTGCTCTGTCCTATAGGGTCACTATGAATTGGAATTGACTTGATGGCAGTGGGTTTGATTTGGATTTTTTGTTTGTTTGGTTGGTTGGTTCCATATAATCCTCATGCCACCTAAAAGTAAGGAACATTCAACTCAATAATCAAGATTAGTCACTGATTCTTATTCAGTATTCTTATGTGAACTCAGTTGGGGAAAGAGCAGGTGTCCGTTTTCTCTGAGATGTGTTTTATGAGAACGCCTCTCTACTAAAGTCAGGAAAGAAACTAAGCCTTCTCTCCTTCGCATCACACAAAAGGCACTTTGTTATTTTCAACTGGGCCCCTCAGAGCTATCAAATATTTTAAGGCTTGAGGTGGTTCTATTCAAACCTAAGATGAAGTGTTAGAAAGATGTAGTGTCTGGGATATGTCATGCTGAATATATTTTTTGCAGTTGTCTCAATACAAATATCCAATTATTTTATGAAATTCTAAAGAATAAACTTAACAGCTATTAACAGTGAGCAAGTGGGGAAAAAATAAATCTCTCTCAGTGAACGCACTCATGTGAGTGCCCTTGTCCTACCGTGAAGAATGGTGCTCTTTAAGCTGAACAAGAACGTCCACCTTCAGAGCAACTGTCATACGTGGAAGATGTGGAGTCAGCCGGAGCCCCTGGTCAAAACCCACAATGTATGAAATTCATCGTTATGTAAAACTCAGGCATATTCCCTCTTACAAGTAGCCAGTCAAAGGACAGCCAGACTCAGACAAACAAGTGATTCCAAGCAAGAAAAGGAACATTAGCATATTAAACTCTTTGATCATTGTGAGGGTCAGCCTCATGAGACAAAGTATATGCTAGAAAAGGGAGCTACTATGGATTCACTGTGTCCCTCAACATATGCTCAAATCCTAATGCTTGCACCTGGGGATGTGATCTGGTTTGGAAATAGGGGTTTTCTCTTGTTTTGTTAATGAAGTCATACCAGAGTAGGGTATGTCCAAACCTAAACAATTATCAGTGATATCTTATAAAGGGAATGTTGTTGAGTGAAATGCTGATTGAAATTAAAATTAAAGCATTTTTACTGAAAGGCAAAGCAATATGCAAATTGTGAAACACAAAGTCCAGAGGATTCTGAACTAAGTCATCCAAGGAGGAGACAGTTCAAGGAGTTTTTGTTAGAAAATGCAAGGAACTTCAAAAAGAAACAAAGCAGTGATTAGTTGACATTTAGGTAACAGTTGCAAATTAGGTGATGGTATATTTGATTAGTAGGAGAATGCAAGGAACCTCAATAAAATTCAGTGATTGCTTTACATCTAGGTGATGGTTACAAAATTGGGTGAGGGTACAGGAGATTGGTAGAACACAGGAATTTTGAAAAAAAATTCAGTGACTGCCTAACATTTAGGTGATGGTCACGAAATTGGGTACATCTGATCTCAAAACAATCATAAGACTCTCTTTTGCATGACCACAAGGAAAATATGTGTAATTCTAAGGTTTATCTTGAGTAAGCATCTGTTCTGAGAATTGTTTTGAACCCGACTCTGGCACACAGTGTATTCTTGAGCAAGGAAAACCTGCAAGCAAACAAAATCACATGTTGTTGTTAGGTGCCTTTGAGTTATCTTCGACTCATAGCAACCCCATGCCCAGCAGAATGAAACACTGCCAGTCCTGCACCAGCTCTGTGATCCCTGCTATACTTCAGCCCATTGCAGCAGCCCCTGTGTCAATCCATCTCGTTGAAGGCCTTGCTCTCTTTCGTCGAACCTCCACCTTACCAAGCATGACATCCTTCTGATGATCCCTCTGATAACATGACCAAAGTCAGTGAGACAAAGTCTGGCCATTCTTGCTTCCAAGGAGCATTCTGACTGCACTTCCTCCAGGGCAGATTTGTTAGTTCTTTTAGCAGTACAGGGTACTTTCAGAATTCTTCACCAGCACCAAAACTCAAAAACATCAATTCTTCTCCGGTCTTCCTTATTCATCGTCCAGCTCTCACATGCATATGAGGTGATTGAAAATACCATGGCTTATGTCTGGCGCACCTTAGTCCTCAGGGAGACATCTTTGCTCCTCAGCATTTGAAAGAGATCCTTTGCAGCTGACTTGCCCACTACTATACGTCGTCTGATGTCCTGACTGCTGCTTCCATTCACCTTGATTGTAGAACCAAGCAATGTGAAGTCTTTGGCAACTTTAATCTTCTCCCCATTTATGGTGATGCTGCTTACAGGTCCAGTCGTAATGATTTTTGTTTTCTTTATATTGAGAT
>NW_006921890.1:2440491-2441311 GCF_000298275.1 Orycteropus afer afer
AGGCCAGGCTCAGATAACACCCACACTGCCACCCCATCTACCCAGGATGGGTAGTTTGCTGATGTTTTAAATGTTCATCAATAGATCAGGACCTTCCACTTCACAGTTTGAGATTAACTACCTACAACACTATTGAAAAATTAAAGTCCTGTCAGGATTTTCCCTCAGCTGTAGCATTCCCTGTGGCTGACAGTGCTGCCCTGCTGAGCCTTGAGGAGCGAGAGGCCTGGTGAGCACCTTCTCCTTCTATGGGTTTGAGGTCCTCTGGCCCCCTGCAAAGACGCTTCCAAGGCGACAGTGCTTACTCTGATGTGTATCCCAGCCTGGTTGACCCATGTCTACTGATGTAGCAGGAGCAGGCTGGGTGGCTTCTCAGCACTTCTTCTTCCCTGTGGGAGAGCATGTGTTGGGTCCTTGACCTACAGTTCCATCAGCTGTGTTCAAGGCCTCCAGGGATGCAAATTGTTGAGGCTCCAGAAAAGCACGCCATCTTTATTCCTGGATAGAAGGTCCTAGGCCTGGTACCCTTGACCCTGATTCTCCAACTAACTAGAAAAAAAAATGATAGATGATGTAGTGGGAAAGGCGCCTGGCTGCTAACCACGAGGTCAGTGATTCAAACCCACCAGCTGCTCCATAGAAGGAAAATGAGGCAACCTGCTTACATAAAGATTTACAGCCTTGGAAACCCAGTAGAGGTCACTGTGAGTCAGAATCAACTCCATGACCGTGGGTTATATTTATTTATTTATTTATTTATTTATTTATTTATTTGGTTTTGTCTCTTGTTTCAATAAGCAGAGAGGTGCCAAGACGAAGA
>NW_006921890.1:2442961-2447407 GCF_000298275.1 Orycteropus afer afer
CAGGAAGCAGACCACATCCCAAAAGCAGCTACTCAGCTGCTTATGGTAGATTCCACCATGGAGATGATTGCCAGTCTCTTCATGGGGAATAACTACCACCAGCTGCCCAGCCACTCCACCAGGCCCAAACAAGTTGACATACAAATTTAACTACCACACCAAGCATGATATCTTTCTCTAGGAAATAGTCTCTTCTTGCAACATGACCAAAGTAGGTGAGACGAAGTCTGGTCATTCTCACTTCCAAGGAGCATTCTGGCTGCACTTTGTCCAGGACAGATTTGTTACTTCTTTTAGCAGTCCCTGATATTTTCAGCATTCTTTGCCAACACCACAACTCCAAAGCATTGATTCTTCTTCAGTCTTCCTTATTTATTGTCCAGCTCTCACATGCATATGAGTCTACTGGAAATATTATGGCTTGTGTCATGCACACCTAATCCTCAAGGAGACATCCTTTTTCTTCACCACTTGAAATAGGTCTTTTGCAGCCAATTTGGCCAGTGCTATATGTCATCTGATATTTTGACTGCTGCTTCCATTGGGGGAGCTCTGGTTGTGTAATGCCTAAGGCATTTGGCTGCTAACCAGAAGGCTGGTGGTTCAAACCTACCAGCCACTCCTTGAAAGGAAGGTTGGGGAATCTATTTCCATAGTGATACTGCCTCAGAAACCCAAGGAGGGGCCACTATGAATTGAGTCCGACTCAAGGGCAATGGGTTTGGGTGGGTTTCCATTGGTGTTGATTGTAGAACAAAGTAATATGAAGTCTTTGAGAACTTCAGTCTTTTTTCCATTTATCATGATGCTGCTTATTGATCCAGTTGTGAGGATTTTTGTTTTCTTTATATTGAGGTATAATCCATACTGCAGACTGCATTCTTCAGTCTTCATCAGTAAGTGCCTCAAGTCATCTTCAGTCTCAGCAAGCAAAGTTGTGCTGTCTGGGTATCACAGAATGTTAATGAGCCTTTCTCCAATCCTGATGCCACGTTCTTCTTCATATAGTCCAGCTTCTCAGATTATTTGCTCAGCATATAGATTGAGTAAGTGTGGGGAAAGGACACAATCCTGACTCACTCTCTTGCTGGTAGAGAGCCAATGAATGGACAAGTTTGGAGGCATGTACCAGTTCTGCTGCCACATGAAGCAAAACACAAGAGGGAAGAGGTGTGTACACACACGTGTGCCCGTGTGTCTGCACATGTCTGTTTGAGGGCTGGTGTCTTCAGTGCTCTAACAACATACCCGTATTCAAAACGGATCCATGGGTCAGGATTCTGCATGAGGAAAGGAGAGAAGAAAGGTCAGGAATATGACTTAGATTTTTTTGGCTTTACCAAAATCGGGTTCTATCTAGACCCAGGGGACAAGGGCAGGAGGCTCTGCCTCTCTCGGCCCTCTCAGCAACCTGACGGGCAGGGAGTGTCTTCTGATTTAGCAGAAAGCCCACGAGCTGCCAAGGGCCTGATGAACCGCAGGGGTGGGATTCAGGATGGGCTGAGGCCTGGCAGCTGCTCACAGCTCTACACTCAGGCTGCTGCTGCTGGTGGGAGAGCCGCCAGAGCTTTCCAGGGAATGTGGGTCAGAGCATGAACATTTACCCAGTGGAGCCCACACAGCCCCAAGGTGTGACAGCCCATAGTTCCATTTCCTAAGAAAGAAATGGCCTCTCCATCTAAAGCAGATACATCTGGTGTTTTATTCTATATAAACCTTAGCCAGTTTGTATATACCTAAGACCATTTTCCCACTGGAGATGTGATGTTATAGCTATATGTGAAGACCCTCCTGAGCCTCTGAGCCCATTCCCACAGCAGGCTAAGCTGTAAGAGGGCAGATGGAGAGGTCCTGGGCACACTGCAGACAAAGCAGGGATGTCCCCACTCACCTGGAGGGACAGGCTACTTTGAGAGAGCTGATTCATATATTGCCTGTGCAATGGTTTTCAGTGGTTTTCAACTTGAATAAATCAAGCTGAACATGTGACATCAGCCCGAAAGCTGTGTGAGTCTCTAACTCAACACTGTCTTTTCCAATGTAACAGTTATCTATATCATTGCATACCAAATTACCCAAAACTTAGCTGCTGCAAAGAGCCAACATTCATTATCCCAGACTTTCTGCAGGTCTGGAATGTTGGCATGGCTTCGCTGGATGCCTCTGGCTCAAAGTCTTTGGTGAGATTGTAGTTAACCTGTCACTTGGGGATGTGGTCTCATCTGAAGGCTCAGCTTGGAGGTGAGGGGTGGAGCCCTGCTTCTAAGCTCACTCAAGTGGTTGTTGGCTGGCCTCAGTCCCTCACCATGTGACTGCTTCCCAGGCTGTGTCACAAGGGCCGCTGGCTTCCCCAGGGCGAGCAAACCAAGAGAGCAAGAGCGTGAGCAAGACAGAGCCAGTCTCTTTTTATTTTTATTTTTATTGTGATTTGGGTGCAAATTTACAAAGGAGATTCGTTTTACTCTCAACAGTTCATGCACATTTGGTTTCACAGCCCCAGTTACAATCCCAACAATAAAAAACTCTCCTCCCTGTGACTACACCCTCCCTGTGTCCTTCTTATCTATGCATTCCTGTTTGTCCAGCTTTCCCTCTGTGCAAATGCTGCCCCTCTGATGTCTCATGGTTGATTGATCTAAGGGGTGCATCTCCCTAGAGTAGGTGGGTGCATCTCCCTGGGGTAAGTGTTCTGCTTGTAGGTCTTTCCACTGTTTGGCTAAGAGCTAATCCACAAAAGTGAGTTCAGTTCCAGGCCTGAAGGAAAACCCAGGACCATAGTCTCAGGGGTTCCACCAGTCTCTGTCTGACCAGTAATTCCGGTCATTGTGTGTGTTTTGAATTTTGTTCCACCTTTTTCCTCCCACTGTATCTGGGATCTCCAATTTTGATCCCTTTTCTGAGTGGCTGGCATTGGTAGCCAGGCTCCATCTAGTTCTTCTGGTCTCAGGGTCATGAAGGCTGAGGTCCCCGTGGTCCATCGTATCCTTGGACTCATTGGCTTTGCTTCTCTTCACTCTTATTTGCTGCAGACAAAGGAGACCAAGAGCTGCATCTTAGATGGCTGCCCACAAGCGTTTAAGACTTCATTTGCAATGCACCAATGTAAGACGCAGAGCAAGATTTTCGTGTACTATGTTGTGCCAATTGAGCTTAGTATCCCCTGAGACCATGGTCCCAAGCCCACAGGCCCAGTGACTGTCTCCCTCTAGGTGTTTGCTTGTCTCTGAGAAGCTATTTCAACCTTGTCCCCTGTTACATCTGTAATGTATATGAATATTTTTGCAGCACAAATACATAAGAATGTCTTCAGCCAAATCTATCAATTGTCTTGGGTATATTCCTGTTCACTTCCACACACCTGATCTTATCACCTGTCTCTGCATTTCCCCATAGACAAGTGTTTTGTGTTCCTGGTGATGCAGTATCGTGCATGTCGTAGTATTTGTCTCTCTTATCTCTCTTTTGTGTTCATTACTGTGTCCTCCTTTTCCCTATTGTCACATGCTTATATTATTCATATTGCCTTTCCCTTCACCCAAATCAGCATATGACTCTTTGCTTGTCAGAAATGTTCTCTCCTCTTCCCTCTCAGCCCTGGTAATAAACAAAGTAAATTTCCTTCCCTGCATAAACCTTTCCTTGAATTTTTATAATAATGGACTCATGCAATGTTTGTCCCTCCGTGATTGACTTATTTCACTCAGCATAATGTCCTCCAAATTCATCCACATTATGAGGTCATTTGTGGGTTCTTCATTGTTCTTTAATGTTGCATAGTATTCCACTGTGTGAATGTACCACAATCTGGTGCATACCATTCATCTGTTGATGGGAACTTAGTGTGTTTCCATCTCTTCACTATAATGAGTTGTGCTGCAATGAACATGGATGTGCAGGTGTCTATTCATTTCCTGGATCTCACCTCTTTACGGTATATCGCTAGTAATGGGATTGCTGGATCAAATCATATTTCTATTTTCAATTTTTATGGAAGCATAATACCATTTTCCACAGTAACTGTGCCATTTTACAGTCCTACCAGTAGTGTATAAGGGTTCCAATCTGTCCCCACACTTGCTAGCATTTGTTATCTCCTGCTTTGTTGAATTTTACCATGACGGCTGGGGTGAGATATCTCATTGTTGTTTTGATTTGAATCTCTCTAATGGCTGAAGATCATGAGCATTTCCTCACATGTTTTTTGGCCCCCTGTATATCTTCTTTAGTGAAGTGTCTGTTCATGTCCTTTACCCATTTTTTAGTTGGATTGTTTGTCTTTTTGATGTTGAGGTGTTAACGTTTTCTATAAATTTTAGAAATAATTCCTTTTCAGATAGGTCATAGCCAAATATTTTTTCCCAATTTATAGGTTCTCATTTTACCCTTTTTTTAGATGCACATGTTGTTGTTGTTATGTGCCATGGAGTCGGACCCAACTCATAGCGA
>NW_006921890.1:2449242-2450814 GCF_000298275.1 Orycteropus afer afer
AGAATGACCAGACTTTGTCTCACCTATTTTGGGCATGTTGTCAGAAGGGACCATTCCTTGGAGAAGGATGTCATGCTTGGTAAGGTGGAGGGTTGACCAAAGAGGGGGAGCCCTTTGATGAGATGCATTGACATGGAGGCTGCGATGATGGGCTCAAGTATAGCAGGGATTGTGGAGCTGGTGCGGGATCTGGCAGTGTTTCGTTCTGCTGTGCATGGGGTCACTTATGAGTTGGAAACAACTTGACAGCACCTAACAATAACAGCAATATATATATAAGCTTTGCTGGTTTTTGTTTCTCTAGAGAAACCAGTCTAACACATTTGGTACAGGGAGTGGTTCTAGAGAGGCAAAATCATAAGGATGGGTTTCCCAGACTGGTTCTCCAGTTTGATTAATTTTGATGACACTAGGGACTCTGCATCTGCTAGTAAAGAGGGCCCTACTAATCTGTAGTGTGAGGTGGCAAAATTAATACGTGAAATAGCACCACCAATAGATCAAGTACTGTGAGTAGTGATGCTCTGGGTGATTGGATATTTGAGACTTTTCTGCAATTTTGTCAGAATTAGGAGTATAAGGAAGCTGGTTGGTTGGTCCTGCTTACACTGGATAAATTGGTGACAGAGCAAGATGGGCTCAAAGCTGCTGAGTCTTGGCTTAAGCGCCACGTAAACAACCTCAGTGCTTCCAGCTGTGCTCTGAAAGAAAGCCTTATAGCTTCTACTACCAGAGCTGACATAGCTGAAACCCAAATCCAGTCTTATTGTAAGAGTGGCTGAATTACAATGTCAGCTCAATTGCCAACCCAGAATGGTGTCTGCTGTTAAAGTGAGAGCATTGATTGGATAAAAATAGGATCCTGCAATCTGGAATGGGGACATATGGACAGATGATCAGGAAGATCAGGATATGGAGCCTGTAAATTCTGCTGAATCCATCCCATCTGAATGGATTACTGTAAAACCATTATCCCCTTTCCCTCAGTTTGAGGGGACTAGCCTAAACCAGTCCTTTGGGGTTACTGTGTGAGGCAGAGGCCATGGAAGACATTCCTGAATGCTCACAGGAACTGCCTCAAGCACCTATGCTGGTGGCTAGGCCAATAACAAAGGTCAAGTCTAAGCAAGCCCCAAGAGGTGAAATAGAAAGTGTGACTGAGAAGGCAGTACACTATACCCAAAAAGACCTACTTGATTTTGCCAACATGTGCAGACAGAAACCTGGAGAATATGTATGGGAATGGCTACTAAGGGTGTGGGATAATGGTGCAAGGAATGTAAGATTGGATAAGTCTGAGTTCACTGATTTAGGTCCACTAAGTATGGACTCTTCATTCAATGTCTCAGCTAAAGAGGTTAGGAAAGAATCTAATAGTTTATTTGGTTGGCTTATTGAGGCATGGATTATGTGGTGGCCTACCTTAAGTCAAGTTGAAGTACCAGACCTGCCTTGGTTTAATGTAGAAGAAGGTATCCAGAGGCTTAGGGAAATTGGCCTGTTAGGATGGATTTATCAGATTAGACCCCTAGAGCCAGAAATAGAGAGTCCAGAAGACAAACTTTTCACCAG
>NW_006921890.1:2457094-2461281 GCF_000298275.1 Orycteropus afer afer
AGCTTGCTGATTTTTGTTTCTCTAGAGAACCCAGTCTAACACACTCCTAAATCTTTCTTCTAATTTTTCCTCATACAGGCTGGTGTCAAGGTATTTGTCTTCTAGCTGGGAAATGCATTCTTCTGCCAATTCTAGTATACTCTTTTGTGCTTCCAATGCATTATCTATCTCTGTAATTTTAGTGTTCATCTTCTGGATTCCTAATTGCTGTTTTTGTGTGAATTCTAATTGTGTGTTTATTTTGTCATTTTGCTCTTGGACAGTTTTCCTGAATTCTTCAAGAGTATTGTCTTCTCCTCACTTTTGTTTATAGTTTCCTTGAACTCTTGGTGGGTCTCATCTATCTATCTATCTATCTATCTATCTATCTATCTATCTATCTATCTATCTAGAATTCCTTATCAGATAGTTTTATTACTTGTTCTTCCTCAGGGAGTTTTCCTATCTCTTTAGTTTGAACACTTGTTTCTACTATCTTGTCTTGTTTTTTCTTTGTTTGTTTGCTTGTTTGACTTGAAGTTGTCTGTTGTTTCCAAGACATTTTGAAGTTGTTGTCTTTATTTGTTGTTTATGTGCTGATTTGTTTCACCCTGATTTTATGTTTTACTTTATTTTAATGTATCTGGAAGTGGAGAGCTGGTGTACTTCTTTGATTGTTAGCTTGGCTATACTGAGTCACTCTCCAGCTTTCTCTGTGTTGGTGGAGTAACTGGTATGGATGTGGGTGCAAGTCTCTGTTTGTCATGAAGAGAAGTTGCAGTTGGGAAGAGCAGGTGTTGTCCAGTGTCTGTCATTGATCCTGTAGTGCAGGAGCTATTGGTGTTACTTGTCTGTTGGGTGAGGTGAATGACTAATATGTTCAATTGGATGAGGTAGGAAAAAAAAAATCCAAGGAGAGGTAGGAGATATGAAAAGATAGTATAGAAATAGATGATAAAACACAAGGAAAATGGAAAAGGAATATAAAAAGAAGAGAGAAACAAAAGAGAGACAACAAAAGTGAGGATGTAAAAGGATGAAGGTTTGGTAAAAATGAAAGAAGACAAGGAGGTAGAGGGGTAAATTTTCAGATAGAAAGGAAGAAAAATTGGGGAAAAGACAAGTAGAAAAATGAAGGGAGAATAATGTACTTGAGGAGGGACTTTTCTAGTTATGTTTAGCCAGCAGCCCTGGGAGCTTACTGTTGTAGCAGAATCTGCTCATTCAGCAGAGTGCATGTTCACATAGGAGAAAGGAGATTGGCATAAGAAATGACCTCCAGGAGAGAAAGCTAAAGCTTTTTTTGTGTGTTTAGTGTGAGATAGGTCAGCCAGTGACTCAGGCATAGGAGGAGGAATAGCTGGAGGCTCTGTTCTGTTTGGAGAAGTTTACTGATGGTGGTGTTTGGCCATCAATCAAATCCCTGTGGTTCAAACCTGCCAGTCATACTGCAGGAGAAAGAGCAGCCCTCTTCAGCAAGGATCCACAAGTCCCAAAACCCCAGCCCTCAGTTCCACTTTGTGCTTTCTAAGAAGGGTTGCTAAGAGTTGGACTTGGGCCCAATGCTGTGGGTCTGATTTGGGGTCTGGCTTCTTTGGGGATGGTTTTTCTGTAATACCCCTTGCCCCCTCCAGGACTTCATGACAGCTTGAGCTATGGAAGATCTGATCTATTTCCCAGTATGATCTTCTCCCACACACACGGCTTTAGCTCACCTTGAAATCCTCCTGATCTGTCTACTCTGTCTTTAACATCTGTTTTTTTGTTTTTGTGTTTGTGTTTTCCCCCTCCTCAACCTCTTTTGTGTTTCTAATGGCTTCTCTTTGGCTCATGGGCTGGCTGGCTTTTTTCCTTCTTTAAATTTTTTTTTTTTTTCTTAATTTCCCCAGTCACTAAATTTGCTTTTTTCCTATCTTCACTCATTCTGATACTTTATTTTCTCAGTGACCCCTCTTTGGGTTTCCAAGGCGGTATCACTATGGAAGTAGACTGCCCAACCTTCCTTCCAAAGAGTGGCTGGTGGGTTTGAACCCCCAGCCTTCTGGTTAGCAGTCGAATGCCTTAGGCACTATGCTACCAGAGCTCCTAATCAGTGTATTAGGTCTTTTCAATCACCTCGTATGTACATGAAGGATAGACAGTGAAACAGGAAGAGAGAAGAAGAATCAATGCATGGACGAATATCGAACGTACCATGGACTGCCACAGAACAAAATCAGTCTGAGAAGAAAGACAACCAGAGTGCTCCTTAGACATGAGGATGGTGAAACTTTGACTCACTCACTTTGGACATGTCATGAGGAAAGACCAATAACAAGAAAAGGACATCTCATTTGGTAAAGTAGAGGGTCAGGGAAAAAGAGGGAGACCTTCCATGAAATGAGATGATTCTGACTCATAGTGACCCCCATTGGGTTTCTGAGTCTGCAAATCTTTATGGTAGATTGCCCCATCTTCCTTCAATGGAGCAGTGGGTGGGTTTGAATCACAGACCTTCTGGTTAGCAGCCAAATACCTTATCCACTATGCCACTAGAGGTTCTTGATAAAGTCAAGAGTCAGGAAAAAAGAGGGCAACCCTCAAAGAGATGGACTGACACAGTAGCCACAACAATGGACTCAAATACCCCAATGGTCATGGAGACGGCACAGAACCAGGCAAGGTTTCACCTATTATACAGAAGGTCTTCGGAGTCAGGGCCAACCCAACGGCAACTAACTACCTTATGACTGTCTGATTCAAAATGACCAACACCAGACCATTTCAGCTCACTAATGCCTAGGATGTTGATCTTTATGCATTCCATTTCCTATTTGACAACTTCCAATATTCCTAGATTCACTCTTTGTACATCCCATGTGCCAATATTAATGGATGTTTGCAGCTGTTTCTTCTCATTTTGAGTCATGCCACATCATCAAATGGAAGTCTCAAAAGCTTTACTCCATCCACATCATTAAGGTCCCCTCTACATTAAGGAGGCAGCTCTTCCCTAGTCATATTTTGAATGCCACCCAACCTCAGGGGCTCATCTTCAAGCACTGTATCAGACAGTGTTTCACTACTACTC
The DNA here is from genome assembly GCF_000298275.1 of Orycteropus afer afer. Taxonomy (NCBI): domain Eukaryota; kingdom Metazoa; phylum Chordata; class Mammalia; order Tubulidentata; family Orycteropodidae; genus Orycteropus; species Orycteropus afer. Next base: position 2,460,144 of record NW_006921890.1, read on the forward strand.
ATAAATTTTTCAGTCACCAATGGTTTCAGAAGTTGACCAGCATGTCTTACCTAATCTGTTTTAGTCTTGATGGTCTGCTGAAACCTGTCCACCATGGGTGACCCTGCTATTATTTGAAATACTGATGGCATGGCTTCCACCATTACAGCAACACACAAGCCACCACAGCACAACAAACTGACAGACAAGTGGTTGTAACCTGTTCTGGTGCTGCTCTGGCAGGAATATGCCACAAATGGGATGGCTTGAAGAAACAGGAGTTTATTCTCTTACAGTTTGGAGGCTTGAAGTCCGAGTTCAAAATGCCAGGTTCTAGGGGCTGGGTGAAAGCCCCTCAACACTGGGCTTCAGCTTTGCCTCCTATTCCTGGCCCACTGAAGCTGGAGGCTTTTCTTCACTCAGCTGCTAGCTGCTGAGACTGACAACCCCAAGGTCGACAAGTAAAAAGGTACAGTCATGATGTTACCAAACTACACAGCAGGTCATTAATTCAATTTCATTGAGAGTCCCAAGATTGGCAGAGCACAGCAGCCTGCTGAACAATGACACGGCTACATGCAGGGTTCAAGTGTGCCATAAGGTAGAGACCATTCCCAAAGCTGCTTCTTACATACGGGAAGCAGACCACATTCCTAAAGCAGCAACTCAGCTGCTCCAATAGATTCCACCATGGAGTTAATTATCAATCTTACCATGGAGAATAGCTACAGCTGCCCAGCCTCTCAACCAGGCCCAGCCAAGTTGACATACAAACTTAACTACCGCACAACCGTTTTTTAATTATTTCCAGCAAAATTTTTGTGTGTGTGGTATTAATGATATTGTTTGATAATTTCTGCATTCTGTTGGATCACCTTCCTTTAAAATGGGCACAAATATGGATCTCTTCTCCTCATTTGGCCAGGTAGTTGAAGGCATTGGCAAAAAAAAAAAAAAAGCCTCCAGGAACTGTTGTTGTTGTTGTTAAGTGCCATCGAGTCGTTTCCAACTCATAGCGACCCCATGTACAGCAGAACGAAACACTGCCCTATCCTGCGCCAGCCCCAAAATCCCTGCTATACTTGAGCTCATCATTGCAGCCACCGTATCAATCCATCTCGTTGAAGGCCTCCCCCTCTTTCGTTGACCCTCCACCCTA
>NW_006921890.1:2462255-2465949 GCF_000298275.1 Orycteropus afer afer
CCTTGAGCCAAGATCCATCTGACAACATCAGGAACTGACAGGATACTAATTGAAATGTTTCAAAAAACACATGCAACACTGGAAGACAGCCACCTGGCCAACATAACCAGAGTTGTATATTATTCCAATATGTCCCTGGGTTATGTAAAGAGTTAACTCACTCAGCTGCTCACCAGAAGGCTGGAGGTTGTAGTTCATTCAGAAGGACCTTGGAAGAAAGGCCTGGCGATCTCCTTCTGAAAAATCAACCACTGAAAACCCTCTGGAGCACAAGTAGAACACACACATGGGGTGGCCATGAGTGGTCATCAGAGTCAACTTGATGACAACTGGTGTTGATGTTGCTATGTTCTTGCAACCGCTTTCATCAGTTCCATTGCATTTCAGAAACCCCAAACATTTTAGCCCACTTTGGTGTGTGTCCTAGAAGCAGAGTTTTCCTCCTTAGAGGAAGGTGGTAGTGGCAAGTGTAAGTACCCTCAGATGGTAGCCTGACAAGGTTACTCCAGTGAAGAAGGATGTTTCTATAAAAGGCTGTAGTCATGCCTTTCCCTAAAATTCTGAGACCCATTCACTCGCAGGTTCCTGGGACAACACTGTGTTTGGAATCACAGTGCATTGACATCCATAATCAGTCAACGTCTTCTCCTCAACTGTGATCAAGAATTAATTTAAAGAGATTTCATTTTAAAGGGTGTATGGATGCAATGCTCATCAATCCATGGGTGACCATTAACCCTCATAAGTGTTACAAAATCCGCTAATGATCCTTTCTGTGGTAACACAATTCTAATCATTAACATCACTCCAGATAGCTGTTCTTCCAATGCCAGCCAATTCATCACAATAGATGATGGTCACCTTTTAAGCAATCACGTTAAAATAAAGAGCTAGCAGGAATTCGCCAGCCCTGGGGGGGGGGGGGGGCTCTGGTTTCCTAGTCGGCTATGGCTGCTTATTGTTGGTTGTTGTTGCTGGTTGCTAGTGTTCGAGTTGGCTCCAGCTCACGGCAACCTGAGGGACAACAGAATGAAACACTGCCCAGTCCTGCACCATCCTCACCTCTGTTGAAGTTAGTGTGTCAGTCCTTATCAGGGAGAATGGGGTGGATGTTTAAATGCTTAGCTGCAAATGGAAAAAGCGGCTATTCAAGTCCACTCACCCAGTGGTGCCTCAAACAAGCAGCTTGGTGATCTACTTTAGAAAAATCAGCCACTGAAAACCTGATGGAGTACAGTTCAGAGTGCTGGCATGCAGGGGAATGCCATATAAGTCTACATGAATTCACTAACAACTGGTGGGCTATAAACACAAACCAAAGCCTTTGCTACCGAGTCAATTCTGACTCACAGTGACCCTTTAGGACAGAGGAGAACTGCCCCATAGGACTTCCAAGGCTAGGAATCTTTACAGAGGCAAAACCCAAATCAAATCCACTGCCACTGAGTCAATTCCAACTCTCAGCACCCCTACAGGACAGAGTAGAACTGCCCCACAGCGCTTCCAAGGCTGTCAATCTTTACAGAAGCAGATTGCCTATCTTTGTCCTGCAGAGCAGCTGATAGGTTTGAAGCATCGACCTTTCAGTTAGCAACTGAGTGCTTTAACCATTGCTCCACCAAGCTGTTTTCATCAGATTCCCTTCAACGGGGATATCTATAACCTCATGCAGTCTTCTTAATTGTATTTTACAATTTGGAGTCAACAAGGTATGGGGAGTGGGGGGAGAAGGGTCATGTTCCAGATACGTAAAAACAGACTCTCCAGCAAAATAGTGGATAATAACTCACTGTGGTCAAGTTGATTCCAACTCATAACGACCCAGTAGAAACTAGAAGTGTCCTTATCTCTTGACATCATGTGCAGAAAATTCCTGACAGAGAATATCAGTAACTTGCCAAGCTAACAGAACACAAAGTTAGTGTTATGTGAGACCATCTAAGCCTGATCTGTCAGTGAACTGGGTTCCTTGTTTAGCTTGGGTCCCTGCGTGGCGCTCAGCTGGTAACCGAGATTGGCGACTTAATCCCACCCAGCTGCACTGCAGAAGAAAGGCTTGTCAATCTGCTTCCATAAAAATGTACTGCCAAGAAAACCCCACGGAGCTGTTCTACTCTGTAACACTATGGGGTACTATGATTTGGAATCAGGTGTGCAGCCAGTGTTTCGGTTGTTTGGATATTCAGCTCACTGTGTTCTAAATGTTCCATCCACTTGAACTTATTCATCAGCACAGAGAAAGGTCGTTTGCAGCTTAGCATGACAGTCCCCGAACTAAAGTTGTGTGAGGTCCAAGGGCAGGGTATTCTCTCTGCATCGAATCTTGAACGGAGATCTGAGGAGAAAAAGACAGTTGTAGATGTGTCTTTTTCCAGCAGACCCCTCAAGAGAGACGGTCCATTACTGGAGTTCCCAGAGCGGCCCTGGCCTCCTCCTTCCTGAGGCTGCAGCCGCCTTCTCCTTAATTCCACGAACAACAAAGCCAGTAACGGGTTGCTGTTGGCTGCAGTTCATGGCCCCCTCTGGGTGTCAGAGCAGAATGGTGCTCCGTAGGGCTGTCAGCGCAGCTTTTTCCTAATGAGATCACCAGGTGTTTCTTCCAAGGGGCCTCTGGGTGGACTCGAACCGTCAACCTTTTGGTTAATAGATGATTGCTTTAACTGTTTGCACCAGCTGCAGATTTGCACCTAATTCCATGAGCTCCCCTTGGTGTTCTATAAATATTCCAGTAAACACTTAGTCAGCTCCTCTTTCCTGAAGAGAACAGGGTAATAACCGCACCCTTGTATGAAGGTGGGGGAAGACCCAGAACCCACACGATGGCTGGCCCAGTGTGTCACTCCTGACACCTGCACCCAGCAATGCCACATCCAGCTCCACCCTTTTCCCAAGCCCTACCCGGAGCAGCTCAGTGAGTTGTTCTCGACCTGGACACTCCATGATTCTCTGCTGACGTGATGAATAGTCACGTTGTAAATTTCCATCGAGCTTCTGGAACTTGGATACATCTCCTGTCTTTTCTAGGGCCTGAGGCGGCTTATTAATCGATGTCAGTGGAAGCTCCTGGCCCCAGACAGCCCTGCAAATGCAGAATCCAAAGGGTGGGTCTGGAATCTGTTCTTATCTGGAGTGAGGGCAGTCGTCTTCCTCAAACTCTGCCCTTTTCTAAAATTGAGCAAGAACAGAACTGACTTCTCAGCAAACATGGTGAGGAGTGGGTCACTTGTGGATGATTATTTACAACTTCCTCCCATCTGCAAAGTCACAGGCAGGTACTTCAGTCAGAACAGTGTAATTAATCAACAGTGTGAAATCACTTGGCTGAGAAAAGGATGGTTTGAAAAGAAACTCAAGTAATTTCAAGTGCGCACAATAGGCTTTAAGTTTGTTCTGAAAATGATTTGTCATCGCCTAGCGCAGAAGATGAGAGGGAACTGGGGCAAGATGGGGACAGCCTAAAAGTTTTTTCTAGAATTATGCTGAGGTATGTGCTTATGTTTCTGTTCCTGGCAATTTTTAGGGGACTTGAAGGTGAGGATACAAAGAATCTAGTCCATGTTCACTCTGGTCTGAATAAAGAGCTGAGCTCACTGATATATTAACTTCAATCTTTGAAATAGCCATAAGTAAAACCCTTTCTATTAGCCAAGGTGAACATTATCAGTGATTGGTGACATTTACAGTATGTGACCTT
>NW_006921890.1:2466463-2470506 GCF_000298275.1 Orycteropus afer afer
CATAGTGACCCCTCCTTGGGTTTCTGAGGCAGTATCACTATGGAAGTAGATTGCCCAACCTTCCTTCCGAGGAGTGGCTGATGGGTTTGAACCACCAGACTTCTGGTTAGCAGTCAAGTGCCTTAGGCACTATGCTATTAGAGAAACCTAAATGGGGGGTAGGGGGGGTTTCTACACTATGAAACTAAACCAAACTCACTGCCGTCGAGTCGGATTTGACTCATAGTGACTCCTCCTTGGGTTTCCGAGGTGGTAGCACTACAAAGTAGATTGTCCAATCTTCCTTCCAAGGAGTGGCCAGTGGGTTTGAATTGCCAGCCTTCTGGTTAGTAGTCAAATGTATTATTTCTTAACACTGCCACGGTCACAGAGCAAATGCCACGGACCCGAGGAGGCCGAGGAGAAGAGGCAGCTGAATGCAATTTGGTGTCCTGATGGGACCTTCACCACTAAGGGAACGTGGAGGAAGAACTCGTGCAATTCGAATAAACTGTGGTGTGTGGTTCCCGCGGCTTCATGCCCTGTTTTGCAACTTCTCAGTAAATTTAGCACTTTCTATCTTAGTTTCTTAGGCTGCCATAACAAAAACCACAAAGTAGGTGGCTTTGGAGAGCAGAAATTTATTTTGTCACAGTTTTGGAGATTAAAGTCCAAATCAGAGTCTTGGCCATGTCAGTTCCTTCTGCAGGCCTCTCTCCTAGTCTCTGGTGATCTACTTCTGGGAAAAAAATCCATCACTGGGACCCTATGCTCACAGAGGTACCCTTACACGCAAGCCAGTGTTGTCTCAGTGGCCACTGGTGCTGCCGGGGTGTGGGTCTGGCGGTTAGCGTTGCCGAGCTGACTCCTTCTCAGGGAGTGTGACGCACTCACAGCTGGAGAACCATTCCGGAGGGCTTTATTTATTTATTTCTCCGGGCTACAAGGCCAAAACCATGTTATGTTACTGGTGAATCCTGGAGAGAATCTTAAAAATGGAAAAGGAGGAAAAAAAAGGTCACAGGAATATGTTGTTCCTCGATTCCAGGTTTCACACTCCCTTGAGTGGTTTTCTCTCACTGAAAGCCTCTTTATTCTTGATGCTTTTCTCATGTTTATTTTTTATACTTACAGCAATTCATATACTCGGTAAGACCTTTTCTACAAGGAGATAAGTGCTAAGACATAATATTGAATAACATTGTGAGTCCCCAAGTAAGATAGGTATTATTGGCCCAATACGGAGCTTTAGTCACAAATGTGTAAGCGGTTGGCACGTGGTCAAATGACAACTCAGTGCAGAAGCAAGAAAAGAAATGGTCCCTAACCGGCCCCCTTCTCTCTGCTAAAATAGACTTTTTTATAAAACTTGCATAGCATTTGCAATTCTGCAGGAAATCAGTATTCATGGATGTGTTAGCTCATCTTTTCTGCAATTTCTAAGTTCCAATAAAGATTCGAGGAAAGTTTAGCCAGGATTCTGGCTGGTTATTATTGGTTGTTGTTATTGTTGTTGTTAGGTGCCGCTGAGTAGTCTCCGACTCATAGCGACCCTACATACAGCAGAACAAAACACTGCCAAGTCCTGTGCCAGACTCACAAGCCTTGCTATACCTGAGCCCTTCGTTGCAACCACTATGTCGATTCTTCTCATTGAGGGCCTTCCCCTCTTTCATCAACCCTCCACATTACCAAGCATGACATCCTTCTCCAGGGAATGGTCCCTTCTGAAAACATGACCAAAGTAGGTGAGACCAAGTGTGGCCATTCTCACTTCCAAGGAACATTCTGGCTGCACTTCTTCCAGGACAGATTTGTTCATTCTTCTGGCAGTCCATGGTTGTTTCAGTATTCTTCACCAACACCACAACTCAAAAGTATCAAGTCTTCTTTGGTCTTCCTTCTTCATTGTCCAGCTTTCACATGCATATGAGGCTACTGAAAATACCATGCATGGCTTGGGTCAGGGGCACCTTAGTCCTCAAGGAGACATCTTTCCTCTTCAGCACTTTAAAGAGGTCTTTTGCAGCAGATTTGCCCAGTGTAATACATCATCTCATGTCTTGGCTGATGTCTCCATTGGTGTTAATTGTGGAACCAAGTAATATGAAATGTTTAACAACTTCAATCTTTTCTCCATTTATTGTGATGCTGCTTATTGGTCCAGTTTTGAGGATTTTCATTTTTTTTTCTTCAAGTATCCTTAGCTAAAAGATAACCTCATATGTGCCTAAAATGGATCTCTACACCCTTTGTTAGGTATTGAGTTACTTTTGAAGATGCTTCAAAGTTCTTCTCCATCATCCTGTGACTGTTTTATAAATTGATACCCCAAAGAAACCCCCAGAGACTTCTCACCGTATGTGTGTGTGTGTGGTGTGTAAGTCACATGATATGATCTCCTTCTTTGACATCAGGGCATGCATATCATTCTTCCAGTACTGTATGTGTGTGTGTGTGTGTGTCAAATAAACTGTACTTAAGTTCATATTATTGAAAACTTCCATGATATGATATAAGAAATATCCTGGATGGTCAAAGTCAAGAGTGTCTGCTGCCCTCCTTTCTGAGCAAAGCCACCATAGATGAGGAATTCTGTGTAAGTAATAAGAATCTAAAGATTCTCCTCTGGCAGACAACAGCCCAAGAACACAGGAAGTACATGCCAGCCTGGAATAAGAACACAATGTTCATTAAACTGGTACACCACAGACGATTCGTGTATTTCATGAATACGAATGAAAAACTCCATTTGTGGTAATAACAGCACATTCTACGTATATTACAGTTTACACAGAATTTTCCTGCCTGCAGCCGGGACAGAGGCAAAAGTTGGGTTCTCTTGGGTCACCCGACACTGGTTGCCAACCTTGTGCTTCATCTTCACAGGCTCGGTTTCTTCATCACTCATAGCAGAGAACTAGCTGGGTCTCAGGACCCCTGAGCTGGCCATGCACTGAAGAAGCACTGAAAGGCCTGGGTTCGCCCAGCAGCCTGAGGGAGTGACAGCCCATTGGGAATTCGCCTACTCGCTCTATGTGTAATCCCAAATCAAGGCCTGCTGTGATTTGCAGTCAGATCACGGACGTGCATGGAGTGGCAAAAATTTGAGGTGTCCTCATTGGGGTCAAACAAAGCTAGTTCAGTATTGGCTAGTTCGGTGCTGGTGGGGGACTTGTAGAATGTTGTCACTAGCTTCCCTTGAGTCCATTCCTACCCAGATGTCAGAGTAGAACTGCCCCACAGGGCTTTTAAGGCTGTGATCCTGCAGTGGCAGACAACCAGGCCTGTCTTCCAAGGCATCTCAGGGCCAGTGGGATGAACGCTTCCATTTCTGTCACCCCGGGACCCTTTATAGACCATACCTATTGCAAATTACAGGGATCGACTCATTAGTGTTCATATCTCAGGCTTGTAGGTGAGTGAACTGAGGCTCAGGAAAGCTGAGTGATATTGCCAAGGTTATAAAATGCACATGTGGAGGACAGAATCTACATTTTGTTTCTTCTTCAAATATTTACCCAGTGCTTACAGCTTCATATTAAGTAGTATCTCAAAATCAGCACCTTTTTTTTTCCTGCTGGCATAAGAAAATAATAGACTTAGAGAAATAGGGGATTATGTCCCAAAATTTAATTTAGAAGTCAGCCAACAGAGTTGGAGCTTAGAAAATATGCCTTTGGTTGCCAGCTCACACTCACCAGTGTTGTGTTCCACAAAAGTCCAACTATCTTTCACTTACCTGTTTTTCTCTTTGATTTTCTTCATTTGTTTTTGGTTTCCTCGGTATTGTGGATTGAATTGTGGCCAAGGAGAAGACATGCTGATGTCCTAGTTCTGTCCTGTGTGAACATGCCCTGTTTGGAAATAGGGTCTTTGAAGAAGCTACCAGATAAGTTCACAGGAAGGAGTTCCTACTGTAGAGGGTGGGCCTTAATTCAATATGATACCCTTGAGTTCCAGCAAGATGGCGGACTAGGCAGAAAGACTGCACAGACCCTCTTCAACAAAGAAAAGGGAAACCAATTAACACAGACACAAAAGATAATCCTGGGCCCCTGAGC
>NW_006921890.1:2471942-2472961 GCF_000298275.1 Orycteropus afer afer
AACAAACGGAGAAGGTGAAGAGAAAGGTGGGCTGAGCTGTGGACTTTTGCCGGTCTGGAGGATGTCACCATTTTGAAGGTTTAAAAAGTGGTTTGACTATTTTGGATATTTAAAGAGACAGTGCTCTTGCAGATTCCTGGGGCTTAAGAACACATTCTGCTTTCCAGCAACCCCCAGGACACTCAGGACCTGCAAGACTGACAAGTTTTTTTGAAGGTTATTCTATTGTAATTTGTGTCTGATTGAGTGGGAGACAACAACAGCCCCCATAAGACACAATTACACCCATACCTCCTATGACTTCTCTTACTGAGCGACAGCCACTACCTCCTTCTCCACCAATGAGCCAACGATAAAAAACCACCAAGAAGAGCCTGAATCACCCTTGGCTGCTCTTCATAAACAGTTAACAGAGATCTAAATACAACAACGCCACGATGCCTCAGAAACAGCAGTCCATCACAGTCCACACAAAGAAGCAGAATAAAGTGGTAGAAACAAGGGAGCAGGATACACACCCAGAACACATCCCTGAGGAAGAAGCAGCATTGGAGCTCTCTGATAAGGAATTCAAAAGAATTATCTTTAGATATCTTCAAAGGATTGAGAGACAGACCAAATAAAACACAGAAAAAAACTTAGAAGAATTTTGGAAGAAAATACAAGAACAAAATGCCAAAATAAATGAAAAATTAGAAAGGGTTCTAAATCTACAGATAGAAATCCAGAAGATTAATACTGAAGTGTCAGAAATAAATAACACTTTGGAAGGGCAAAGGAATAGAATTGATGCAATGGAAGGCAAAATTAATGAAATTGAAGACAAATACCTGAATACTTCTTTGGAAAGGGATCAAGCAGAAAAAAAAAAAATCAAAGCAAAATGAAGAAAGCCTAAGGTTCATGTGGGATACCATTAAAAGGAGTAACTTACGTGTCATTGGAATTCCAGAACAAGTAGAGAAAAACAAAACCACTGAGAAAATTGTCCAAGATTTGCTGGAGGAGAACTTCCCTGA
>NW_006921890.1:2475572-2480223 GCF_000298275.1 Orycteropus afer afer
TGTTGCGTAGTGGTAAACTGTGGTCAATGTCATGAGACAAAGTATATGTAAACTGCTATATGGAAAGTGAATTTGCTCTGTAAATCTTCACCCAAATCACAATTAAAAATATATTTAAAAAAATAAACTCAAATGAAGAAAAACCCATTTATACTATTTATGAGGAAACTTGGTACACTGGTTAGATGTTAAGGAATTATTATGAAATCTTTTGAATGACATAACAGATATTGTGTTTATGTTAAAAGTAGAGTCCTCTTTTAGAGGTAGATACTGAATTATTTACGGTTGATATGTTACAACATCTGAGTTAAAATAAAAAATTATATATTTGTTGTCCAAAAAAAAAAAAAAAAGATATCCTTGTAAGAAATAGACAGATGCACACAAAGGACAAAGGAAGAACAACTGCATGACTCCAGAGGCAGGGACTGCTGCCTGCAGGCACAGGCCAAGGAATGCCGGGCACAGCCAGAAGCTGGGAGAGACGAGGATGGGTCTTCCCCTAGAGACTTCAGAGGAAGCACGGCCCTGGCCACACCTTAATTTTGGACTCTGGTCACAAGAACTGTGAGAAAATACATTTCTGTTCTTATAAGCCAGTCAGTTTGTGGTGACTTTGTTCCAGAAGCCCTAGTCTCTAATACCATTGCTGTCCAGTAGATTCTGATACACAGAAACCTTATAGGACGGAGAAGAATTTTCTCATACCGTCTCCAAGGCTGTAAATCTTTACGAAAACAGACTGCCACACCTGGAGCAGCTGGTAGGTTTGAACTGCCAACCTTTGTTTAGCAACTGAGTGCTTAACAAGTACACCACCCACAATTAGGGTGCCTCCAGGAAGTGAAAATACTTGCTGAGCTGGGGGAAACCTTCCTTCCTCCCCAAGTTATTGTGAGATTCAAATAAAGTTTTCACTCCTCAGTTCAGCAAATATCTAAAGCATGAATGTGTGCATGGAAGGCTTCAGATTTTTTCTCAGCATCTTGGACTTGGGGCTGATCACCCTTCTTCCTTCTACTCCTACCTCCACTTACAAGTGAAAGTGCAGGTCTGAGAAGATTAGGGTGGTGTGCCATCCACACCAGGTGTATTTCTCTTTTCTGTGGACCTCAGGCTGCTCTTCTTTTGCCTGTGCCATCGAGTCAGACCTGACTCATAGCGACCCCTCCTTGGGTTTCTGAGGCAGTATCACTACGGAAGTAGATTGCCCCATCTTCCTTCTAGCTCTTCTTTTATGTGGTTAGAAATTAAACATCTGTGCTCTAGAACTATAGCAAAAAAGTATGTTGACTGCTGCTTCATGACAGCCAACTGTGGCTCTGGGTGTCGGGAATACGGCCATGGCCAAGATGTCATTGCCTCATGGAGTGAACATTCCAGGAAGAGGAGACAGATCATAAGGGAGCAGACAGATACAGGAGGATCTCAGATGAAGGTGAAGAGCTATGAAGACAGAGATGCCAGTGGTGCGTGTGTCAGGTGCCTGGGCTGCCTTCTTCAGGTATGGTGGTCAAGAGAGGCCTTTCTGAAAGGCTGATTCTGGGAAGAGGGTGTCTTGGTTCTCTAGTGCTGCTGTGACAGAAATACCGCAAGTGGATGGCTTGCACAAACCGGAATTTATTCTCTTACAGTTTGTTGTTGTTGTTGTTGTTGTTGTAAGGGGCTGTCAAGTCAGCTCTAACTCATAGTGACCCCATGTACAACAGAATGAAACACTGCCCAGTCCTGTGCCAGCTTCACAATCCCTGCTATACCTGAGCCCATCATGCAGCCACTGTATCAATCCATCTTGTTGAGGGCCTTCCCCTCCTACGTCAACCCTCCACTTTACCAAGCATGCCATCCTTCTCCAGGGAATGGTCCCTTCTGACAACATGACAAAAGTAGGTGAGACAAAGTCTGGCCATTCTTGCCTCTAAGGAGCATTCCAGGTGCATTTCTTCCAGGATAGATTTGTTAGTTCTTCTGGGAGTCGTGGTATTTTCAGTATTCTTCACCAACACCACAACTCAAAAGCATCAACCCTTCTTTGGTGTTCCTTATTCATTGTCCAGCTTTCACGTGTATAGGAGGTGATTCAAAATACCATGGCTTGGGTCAGGCACACCTTAGTCTTCAAAAAGACATCTTTGCTCTTTAGCACTTGAAAGAGGTATTGCAGCAAATTCACCCAGTGTAATATGTCATCTGATTTCTTGACTGCTACTTCCATTGGTGGATTCAAGTAATAAGAAATATTTGACAATTTCAATATTTTCTCCATATATTGTGATGCTACTTATTGATGCAGTTGTGGGGATTTTAATTTTCTTTATGTTGAGGTGTTTTCCGTACTGCAGACTGTAGTCTTTAAACTTCATCAGTAAGTATTTTAAGTCATCTTCAGTTTCAGTAAGCAAGGTTATGTCATCTGTATATCACAGGTTATCAATGAGTCTTCCTCTAATCCTGATGCCACATTCTTCTTCATATAGTCTAGCTTCTCAGATTATTTACTCAGCATATAGATTGAATAAGTATGGTGAAAGGATACAACCCTGACACACTCCCTTCCTGATTATAAACCATGCAGTATTCCCCTTGTTCTGTTCAAATGGCAGCCTCCTGGTCTATATATAGTTCCCACATGAGGATAATTAAGTGTTTTGGAACTCCTATTCTTCTCAATGTTATCCATAATTTGTTATGATCCACACAATGGAATGCTTTTGCATAATCAATAAAACACAAGTAAACATCTTTCTGGAATTCTTTGCTTTGAGCCAAAATCCATCTGACATCAGCAATGATAGCCCTCATTTCACATCCTCTCCTGGATCCAGCTTACATTTAGGAGACTCGATTCAGTGTACTGGCTCAAGGGGCTGGGTGAAGGCCCCTCAACCTTGGGCTTCAGCATTTCCTCTTATTCCAGGCCCACTGGAGCTGGAAGCATCTTCTATTTCACACAATCGCTAGGTGCTGAGGTTGACAAATCCAAGGCCGACAGGTAAAATGGCACAGTCTCAAGATCAGCAGACAACATGGGAGGCTAGTGGTTCAACTCCAGGCACAATCCCAAGATTGGCAGGCAACACATTAGGCCACTGGTTCAAGTCTAAGAACTGGAGATGAAGCCTTAATCAAGCAGAGGATCCAAAACTAGCCAACAAGGTAGAGACCTTCTGAAAGCTCTCTATATACTGGAAGCAGGCCACACCTGAGGGCAACTACTTAGCTGCTCACCGAAGATCCTACCGTGGTGGTGATTACAATCTCATCAAGCAGATGAAAACCATAGCTAAGCCAAACTGACACACAACCTCATCTACCACATAGAGGGAGTGACTCATGCAAGGATGTGGGGGGGCAGTATCAGGTTGGGGGAACAGCTACTGCAAAGCAGGTCACACTCATGAACCATACGAAAAGTCATGTGACCAGAGAGCAGTAGTGAGTGGTGAGGTCAGGGAGGGTGAGGAGGACCTCATCCTACAGGGTCTGGTAGGCCATGAGTGTTAGGGGTGTGTTGGGCTGCATGAAAAGAAACTAACTCAAAGGACTTAGTCTAATAGGGTTTTCTTCCCCCCACAACAAACACAGAGTCTGATGGGAGCGTTCTGCTGCTGTGGGAGCCTCTACAGGCTGCACGCCTTTGATTTTTTTTCTTCACCACCTTTCACATATAGTTTTCATCCCATTGGAAGCCTCATGGTTGCACTGGGATTGCCTTGCTTTCTGCCCTTTGTCTGAATGCAAGGCAGTAAGGACAATGAAACTACAAGGAGGAAAGAAGTGTTCATATCAAGGAAGCAAATATCCCCCAGAAGTCTCCTAATGGACTCCTGCTTGTATTTCAATGGCCAGAACTGTATCACGTGGACACTCCTAGCTGCAAGGGAGGCTGGGAAATGTGTGTGTGTGTGTGTGTGTGTGTGTTCTAAGCAAGCTCATTATCTCTTTAAACAAAACTCTTTTCTTTGGCAAGAATGGCTAATGGATAGGTAGTAATGAGTAGTGTGGACTCTGTTCTAGGTGGGAAGTCATTGGCAGATGGGTGGGGTAATAAAGAGTTATTTTAAACTGGTTTCCCAATCAAGTCTTAGACAATAGGTCATGGTTAGGCAGTGATATTGGTTATCTCAGGCCTGAGTGCATGCCAGTGGGGCCTAGGGCCACCAGGGCCCCTCAGCAGCTGAGCTCCTTCTTATACCCAGAGACAAGCCATATGTCATTGACTCTGGGATGTCAATGTTCATAAGATGGACCTTTATTTGATGTATGCAAAGGGGGAAAAAGATTGATGTTGTCAAGGATTTCATTTTACTTGGATCTACAATCAACACCCATGGAAGCAGCAGTGAAGAAATCAGACGTCATATTGCACTGGGGAAATCTGCTGCAAAAGACCTCCTTAAAGTGCTGAAGAGCAAAGATGTCACTTGTGTGTGTGTGTGTGTGTGTGTGTGTCATTTGGGTGAAAATTTACAGAGCAAATTCACTTTCCATACAGCAGCTCACATACACTGTCTCATAACATTGACTACAATTTACCCCAATGCAACAGCTCCCCTCTCACTTCCTCCCAATAGTTACCTTTTCCCTGTGTCCACCCCTCCATGCACTCCTGCCCCTTGAGCTGTCTCCCTGTGCATAAACAGCCCTT